>NW_027254570.1:0-277058 GCF_044704955.1 Pristiophorus japonicus | reverse complement strand
AGAGAGGGGCGCGAGAGAGAGAGAGAGGGGGCGCGAGAGAGACACACGCGAGAGAGAGAGGGGCGCGAGAGAGAGAGAGAGGAGGGCGAGAGAGAGAGAGAGGAGGGCGAGAGAGAGAGAGAGAGAAGGGCGAGAGAGAGAGAGAGAGAAGGGCGAGAGAGAGAGAGAGAAGGGCGAGAGAGAGAGAGAGAGAAGGGCGAGAGAGAGAGAGAGAGAAGGGCGAGAGAGAGAGAGAGAGAAGGGCGAGAGAGAGAGAGAGAGAAGGGCGAGAGAGAGAGAGAGAGAAGGGCGAGAGAGAGAGAGAGAGAAGGCGAGAGAGAGAGAGAGAGAGAGGGAGAGAGAGAGAGAGAGAAGGGCGAGAGAGAGAGAGAGAGAAGGGCAGAGAGAGAGAGAGAGAGAAGGGCGAGAGAGAGAGAGAGAGAGAAGGGCGAGAGAGAGAGAGAGAGAGAAGGGCGAGAGAGAGAGAGAGAGAAGGGCGAGAGAGAGAGAGAGAGAAGGGCGAGAGAGAGAGAGAGAGAAGGGCGAGAGAGAGAGAGAGAGAAGGGCGAGAGAGAGAGAGAGAGAAGGGCGAGAGAGAGAGAGAGAGAAGGGCGAGAGGAGAGAGAGAGAGAGAGAGAGAAGGGCGAGAGAGAGAGAGAGAGAAGGGCGAGAGAGAGAGAGAGAGAGAAGGGCGAGAGAGAGAGAGAGAGAGAAGGGCGAGAGAGAGAGAGAGAGAGAAGGGCGAGAAGAGAGAGAGAGAGAAGGGCGAGAGAGAGAGAGAGAGAAGGGCGAGAGAGAGAGAGAGAGAAGGGCGAGAGAGAGAGAGAGAGAGAAGGGCGAGAGAGAGAGAGAGAGAAGGGCGAGAGAGAGAGAGAGAGAGAGGCAGAGAGAGAGAGAGAGAGAGAAGGACGAGAGAGAGAGAGAGAGAGAAGGACGAGAGAGAGAGAGAGAGAGAGAAGGACGAGGAGAGGCAAGAGAGAGAGAGAGAAGGGAGAGAGAGAGAAGGGAGAGAGAGAGAAGGAGAGAGAGAGAGAGAGGCGAGAGAGAGAGAGAGAAGGGAGAGAGAGAGAGAGAGAGGAGAGAGAGAGAGAGAGAGAGAGAGAGAGAGAGAGAGAGAGATCCCATTGATAGAAGGGTGGAGAACCAGAGGACACAGATTTAAGGTGATTGGCAGAAGATTCAAAGGCGACATGAGGAAAACTTTTTTTGTACAAGCGCAGCGAGTGGTCAGGGTCAGATTTAATCATGGCTTTCACTGGATAAGTACCTGAAGGAAAAAGATATGCAGGTGTACAGGGAAAGGGCAGGGGAGTGGGACTGGCTGAGATGCTCTTGGAGAGTCAGCACGGGCTCAACAGGCCGAATGGCCTCCTCCTGTGCTGTAACCGTTCTGTGATTCTATGCACGCGTCGTAGGGTTTGGGGGAGGCAGTTCCCCTGCAGTGATCCACAAAACAATTGGATTGACCTGCCACTAATGCGTGATAGAAAAAAGATTTGACGGGAAAATAAACTCGATTAGTCAACCTTTAGAAGATTTGGAGATTGGAAATGCCTAATTTTCTCCAAAAATACGATCACAAGGATCAGGCACTGAATCCAATAGCTTCCTTCTGTGCTGTAAATTTCAATGATTAGCAATCTTTCCTCCTCGCTGATTCAAGCATGCTTGGAACAGAGACTTGTATTTATATAGCACCTTTCATGACCTCAACATGCTTTACAACAAATACCTTTGCAGTGCAGTCACTGTTGTAATGCTGGGAATTTACACAGCACTGAGTGACCAGATCAACTGCTTTTGGTGTTTGTTAAAGGGCTCATGGGGTGGTGGGTGCCTGCTGCCCTTGTCCCTCTTTTACATCCACCCAGGAGCACAGTTGGGGCCTCGGCTTAAAGTTTCATTTGACAGACAGCAGCTCAGACAGTGCAGCACTCCCTCAGTATGGCACTGGAAGAGTCAGCCTAGATTACACGCTCAAATCTCTGGACTGGAACTTGAACCCACAACCTTCTGACTCACCAGAGTGGGACCTACTGAGCTACGGCAGAATTAATTCCTGCACCAGCAACATGTTGATTATCCACAACAGGGCTGACAGTTTAAGTAACTGTTGGAAATGGGCTGTGTTGTAACCGCAAGTAAATTGAGGGGAACTCGTCACATTAGATTGGCTGCCAAGGAAAGACTTGGAGCCCATAGTATGGGTTACACTGGAACCCAATAACAGATTGACAGGGGAACGGTCCCAGTAACAGTTGTGTCATATTGGAATCAAGGTGATAAGCTCTGGTTACTGGGATGCTTCATTTTACACAATAAGCTGGAGTCGGCCACTTGGCGCTTCAAACTTTTTTTTTGTTCCAGGATGTGGGCATCACTGACAAGACCAGCATTTATTGCCCATCCCCAATTTCCCTTAAGATGGTGGTGAGCCACCTTCTTGGACCGCTGCAGTCCATGTGGTGAAGGTGCTCCCAGTGCTGTTAGGGAGAGAGTTCCAGGATTGTGACCCAGCGACAATGAAGGAACGGCCGATATATTTCCAAGTCAGCATGGTGTGTGACTTGGAGGGGATTGTGGAGGTGGTGGTGTTTCCATGTGCCTGCTGCCCTTGTCCCTCTAGGTGGTAGAGGTCATGGGTTTGGGAAGTTCTGCCAAAGACTTGGCGAGTTGCTGCAGTGCATCTTGTACATGGTACACACTGCAGCCACGGTACACCGGTGGGAGAGTGAATGTTTAAGGTGGTGGATGGGGTGCCAAATTGGCTGCTTTGTCCTGGATGGTGTCAAGCTTTGTGTGTTGTTGGAGCTGCACTCATCCAGGCAAGTGGTCAGCGTTCCCTCAATCCTGACTTGTGCCTTGTCAATGGTGGGAAGGCTTTGGGGAGTCAGGTGGCGAGACACACTGCAGAATACCCAGCCTCTGACCTGCTCTTGTTGCCACAGTATTTATGTGGCTGGTCCAGTTAAGTTTCTGGTCAATGGTGATCCCAGGATGGTGATGGGGGATTCGGCAATGGTAATGCCATTGAATATGAAGGGGACGTGGTTAGACTCACTTGTTGGAGATGGTCATTGCCTGGCATTTGTGTGCTGTGACTGTTACTGGTCACTTGCCTGCTCCACCATTCAATAAGTTTATGGCTGATCTTCTACCTCAACTCCACATTCCTGCACTATCCCCATAGAAAGCAAAGTAAGACCAGTATTTATTTAGTGCCTTTCACGACCACCAGACATCTCAAAGCACTATACAGCCAAAGTAGTGCTATATATACACACACACACACTACATATCCCTCAATTCCCAAAATTTACCACCATCTTGAATATAGTCCACAAATAAGCATCCACAGCCCTGAGGTAGAGGATTCCAAACCTTTTGTTTTATATGAGGCAGTTCAATAATTCAAGGGGGGGGCAGGGGGAGATGAGGGATGGACAATTGACTGAAACAAGATAGTTCCCCCACATCAGAAAAAAATGCATTACCTTTTTTCAGTAGCAGAGCATGTTCCAAATATTCGTCCTGACTCACCACTTTGCCCTCGATTTTCAGTTCGAGACTGAAGTCCCTGACAGACCAGACAAAAGTCGGGAAGAACTTCAAATATTCTATCTCATCATCTTCATGGAAATCGTCACTGGCATTAACTTTAATCAGTTCAGTCAGCTCTGTGACAAAACTGGACTGGTTAAAGAATCAACTTTAAAACAGGGGAACAAGAACTACTCAAACCGAGACACCAATCACACAAAGTAACAACTTGCATTACATCACACCTTTAACTTGGTAAAATGGCCCAAGATGCTTCACAGGAGTATTAGACAAAAAAAAAGACACCGAGCCACACAAGGAGAAATTAGGGCAGGTGACCAAAAGCTTGGTCAAAGAGGTAGGTTTGAAGGAGCATCTTAAAAGGAGGTAGGGGTAGAGAGGCAGAGAACTTTAGGCAAGGAATACCAGAGCTTGAGACCTAGAAGTCACAGCCACCAATGGTTGAGCAATTATAATCAGGGATGCTCAAGAGGGTGGAATTAGAGAGCACATGTATCTCAGGGGTTGGGGGGGTTGAGGCTGGAGATGAGAGATAGGGAGGGGCAAGGGCCATGGAAGGATTGGTAAACAAGGATGAGAATTTTGAAATCAAGGCATTGCTTAACCAGGAGTCAATGTAGGTCAGTGAGCACAGAGGATAATGTTTGAGCAGGACTTGGTGCAGGTTAGGAACAGGCTGCTGAGTTTGGGATGACCTCAAGTTTAAAGAGGGTAGAATGTGGGAAGCCAGCCAGGAGGAAACATGGTGACTACAGGTTGCTTAATTTAGTCTTCAAGGCATGCATTCACAAGCCATGAACTCAAACAAACTATAGGCTCATTTCCATACAAGTCAAAATAAGGATGCCAAACATATTGCTCATGAGTCAAACACTAGAATGTGTTATGTTCACCACATTCAATTCCAGTAATTCTATTACTTGAACCTCTAACCTCAGATATTTGCATTCCTAATTCTGCCCTCGAGCATCTGATTATAATCACTCAACCATTGGTGGCCACGCCTTCAGCTGCCAAGGCCCCAAGTTCTGGAATTCCCTGTTTAAACCTCTGCACTTCTCCATTCTTCCTCCTTTAAACCTACCTCTGACCAAACATGGTCATCTGCCCTAATTTCTCCTTGTGTGGATCAACATCAAATTGTGTGTCTTATAATACAGTTGAAGAGCCTTGGACATTTTACTACATGTGTCAGCTGTGGCTCAATGGATAGTATACGCTCCCCAGACAGAAGGTTGTGGGTTCCAGGCCCACTCCAGAGACATGAGCTCATAAATCCAGGGCAGTGTTCAGGGAGCACTGCACTGTCAGAGGTGCCATCTTTCAGATGAGACATTAAACCAAGGCTCTGTCTACCCTCAGGTGGATGCAATAGACCCCATGGCACTATTTTGAAGGCAGCCAAGGGAGTTATCCCAGTGTCCTGGCCAATATGTATCCCTCAAACCAACATTAAAAACATCTGGGTCATTATCACATTGCTGTTTGTGGGAGCTTGCTGTGCACAAATTGCTTGCCGCATTTCCCACATTACATTACAACAGTGACTACACTCCAAAAGTACTTAATTGGCTGCAAAGCACTTTGGGATGTCCAGTGGTCGTGAAAGGTGCTATATAGATGCAAGTCTTTCTTTAAAGGTGCTCTTTAAATAAAAGTTGTTGTTTTGGGTTGTGACTGAAATGTCTCAATCATCAGCCCAGTGGGATGTTGAACACCATTAACTATTGAGCGATGTTACCTTTGGTGATTTTTGGGGAGAATTCAATCCCTTCAAAAGGATACTGCAGTTTCTCCAGGGCATATTGATCGATCGTGCCCATGCTGTTGTATACAAGGGTACTGCTCAGAAGAACAGCGAGGGCAAAGATCCAGCTGTCATTTTTCTGATCGCCCTGAAAGCAAACATATTTTGTCTAGTTTTAGCAGCATCACAATTACTAAGGAACATTACATTGGATATACAGCACAGAAACAGGCCATTCGGCATAAACAGTCCACGCCAGCTTTTGTACTCCACTCAAGCCCCTCCTTCAGTCTTTCCGGTGGGGCGGGGGAAGGGGAGGAGCAGCCGGGGAGGGAAAAGCCAGGGGTGGGGAGGGAGAATTGTTTCAGCAAGACAAACAGGTAGGGGATTTTGCAGCACACACCCATCACTAGCTCTTCGGCACTAGCGGCATCTCAAACCTAAACCGCAGTGGCAAGATTCTTTTCCAGCCACCCCCACCCATTTCTGCCCTAGGCCACAGGACACCCAAGTTAAGACTCATTTCAGACTTGCAAGCTGCTCAGTTTTAAGGGCCGAGTAACGAGTTGCCTTCAAGTCGCCAGAGTTAGAAAGTGCAAACCTCCAATCGCATGTTGCGAGCGCGATGTGAAACCATGTGCAAATTACCTTGGTTACATCCCCCAGTCCTTCTGTATCCAGCAGCACCAAGGAATGGTTCAGCTTGAGGGGGTGAGGCACGCACCACATCCAGATCCCCTTAGTGTGAGACTCAACCGTCGACCCAAGGGAGAAACCTGGCTCAGACGTCAATGTGAAAAT
Source organism: Pristiophorus japonicus (assembly GCF_044704955.1). NCBI lineage: Eukaryota > Metazoa > Chordata > Chondrichthyes > Pristiophoridae > Pristiophorus > Pristiophorus japonicus. The sequence goes on along the minus strand of NW_027254570.1, from coordinate 270,970 downwards.
ATACGGTGTAAATATGCTGGGCAAGTTTAGATACATTTTACACAGGTTGGACAAAACCCGCATTATAGAATTCTCTAAATGGCAACAACAATGTGATTTTATGTAGCAGCTTTAACAGTTAAACATCTGAGCATTATAAAAGACAAACAAATTTCCACCAAGCCTCAAAGGAGAAATTAGCACAGGTGACCAAAAAATTGGACAAAGATGTGGGTTTTAAGGAGCATCTTCAAGGAGGAAAGAGGCAGAGGTTTAGGCAGAGAATTCCAGAGCTTAGGGCCTAAGGAACAGAAGACACGGCCACCAATGGGGGAGTAATCATAATCAGGGATGCTCAGGAAGGCAGAATTAGAAGAGCACAAATATCCTGGGGTGGGATTGTGGGACTGCAGGAGATTAGAGATAGGGAGGGGTGAGGCCATGGAGGGATTTGTAAACCAGTATGAGAATTTTGAAATTGAGGCGTTGCTTAACCGGGAACCAATGTAAGTCAGCGAGTACAGGGTGATGGGTGAGTGGTACTCAGTGCGACTTAGGACATGGGGCAGTGAGCACAGGGGGTGATGGGTGAGCGGGATTCGGTGCGAGTTAGGACAACGGGCAGTGAGCACAGGCGGTGATGGGTGAGCGGGACTCGGTGCGAGTTAGGACATGGGGCAGCCACGTTTTGGATCTGCTCAAGTTTACGTAGTGTTGAATGTGGAAGGCCAGCCAGGAGTACATTGGAAGAGTCAAGTCTAGAGGTAAGACAGACAAGTCTAATTCAAACAAACATTCATTATTTGTCAGAAATAGAAATCTAGGCCTAGAGTACAAACTAAAAGCACTAAGGGGGAAATGCATGCTGAGAATTTCCTGCAACCCTCATTCCTTAATGCACACAGGGAAAGCCAGTTAGCATTTTAATTTTAAGATTCAATGCATTACTGGATACAATTCATCAAATCTGTCCAATTTTATTGACAGGAGGACATTAAAAAAACTTGCAGAATGGGTATGTAATTGATAATTGAAATTCAACACAGATAAATGTGAGGCATTACATTTTGGTAGGAAGTCACTTATTGGAGGATGAGAGTCTAGGTGGGATAGAGGAGCAAAGGGATCTCGGAGTACAAATACACCAATCACAAAGTTGTTACACAGATTAACAAGGCCATAACAAAGCATGCAAGCACCAGGGTTTATTTCTAGAGGGTTGGAATTGAAAAGTAGGGAGGTTATACCATACCTGCATAGAACCTTGGTTGGACCACACTTACAGTACTGAGTACAGTTCTGGTCGCCATATTATAAAAAGGCTAAAGGCACTAGCGAGGGTGCAGAGAAGATTTACATGGAAGATACCAGAAATGCAAGGAAAGGGTGAACAGGCTGGGTCTCGTCAGTTGAAAAAAGGTCGAGGGTGTCCTAATTGAAGTCTTTAAAATTATGAAAAGGTTTGATAGAGTGGATACAGAGAGAATGTTTCTACTTGTGGGGAAGAGCACAACTAGAGGCCATTAATACAAGATAGTCACCAGAAAATCAGAATTCAGAAGAATCTTAACCGAGTGTGGTGAGAATGTGTAATTTACCACTCAACCAAGCAATTTATTACTATTCTGCTTTTAAACCATAATTTCAAGACTATGGCAAGCCTTATAATACAAGGCTCCATGAGTTATAAAAATATTTATTCCTAGTGTTTTTTTTTTAAATTATAAACATCCTCAGCTAGAGATTTCCCCCTCCAGCACTGATCCTGACCAAATGCTCAAAAGCCCCAGAAACAAACCCCATACCATGTGCTTTCCCTGCTAACCGGTTCATCAAGTAAGACTTCCCAGTTCTGTAAAGTCCGACGATCGCCACCACCACCACAGGCTCGTTGTTACTCGCAAGGATGTCCATCGCGACTGGATTTACCCGCAGCGAGCCGTCAGAGCTGTTCTCAATGAAGCACACGGGAGTTTGCATGTACACCGCAGAGGCCATTTCAGGCAAGCTAGCAAAAAGGTAAAAAAGACTTGCATTTATATAGTGCCTTTCACGACCACCAGATGTCCCAAAGTGCTTCACAGCCAACGAAGTACTTTTGGAGTGTAGTCACTGTTGTAATGCAGGAAACACATCAGTCAACCTGCACACAGCAAGCTCACAACAGAAATGTGATTGTGCCTAGATTTCCTCCCCCCCCCCCCGCCAATATTGAAGGATTGGCCAGGATACCAGAGAGAACTCCCTGTTCTTCAAAATAGTGCAGTGCAGTCTTTTACATCCACCCGAGGGTCAGGTGGCACCTCGGTTTAACGTCTCATCCAAAAGGAGACACCAACAGTGCAGCACACCACTCAGATTTTGTGTGCTCTCATTTTGCTGGTAATTGCCAATTCAAAGTTAAGCTTGTGCTCCCCTTTCAAAGGGGCATTACCAATAAAGACTGTACAGGAAACCAAAATTAAAATTCTATTCCCAGGGTGATGTCACACTCCTGTCCCTCTGGTGCCCACCAGTGCCAGGCGGCTTTAAACATGCTGGTTGGACACCACATGCTGCAGCTCCAGGGACCCCCAGGTGCAAACTTAGCCCCAGAAGAGAGGCAGTCAGGCAGGCCAAAAGCCACCCCTCAGATTTGTGCGCTCAAGTTTCTGGAGCGGGACTTGAACCAACAACCTTGTGACTCAGAGGCAGGGGCGCTACCAATTAACATAAGAAATAGGAGCAGGAGTGGGCCACGTGGCCCCTGGAGCCTGCTCCTCCATTCAATAAGATCATGGCTGATCATTGACCTCAACTCCACATTCCCACCTGATCCCTGTATCCCTTGATTCCTGAGAGTCCAAACATCTATCAATCTCGGCCTTGAATATATCCAGAGACTCATCATCCACAGCCCTTTGGGCAGCAAATTCCAAAGATCTACAACCCTTTAAGTGAAGAAATTCCTTCTCATTAGTCATAAATGGCCTACCCCTATCCTGAGATTGTGCCCCCTAGTTCTAGACATTCCAGCCAGGGGAAACATATCCTCTGCATCGATCCTGTCAATCCCCTTCAGAATCTTGTATGTTTCAATGAGATCACTGCTCATTCTTCTAAACTCGTGTACAGACCCATTCTACACATCATAAGACAGCCCTCTTATTCCAGGAATCAATCCAGTAAACCTTTGTTGCACCGCCTCCAAGGCAAGTATATCCTTCCTTAGATAAGGAAGACAAGGAAGTCAAAGGTTCTAGGGAGCAGGCAGGGAAGGGGAGTTAAGGCTAAGATCAGATCAACCAGAGATCTTATTGAATGGTGGAGCAGGCACGAAGGGCCAAATGGCCTACCCCTGTTCCTATTTGTTTAATGTTCTTATGAGACCACCTGTCATGTATTCAACCAGCATTGTAACCCATGTATAATCTGACCCAAGTTGTACACTGAGAACAATGACCACTAGGTGGGAGACACTCCTAACCTGGGCCTTCAGGTACAAAAGGGGAAGCTCCACCCACCTTCATCGCTTGGAGTGCTCAGGAATAAAGGACAGGTCACAGACTGACCTCAAGCATGGGCCTCATGTGCATTTATACTGTATAATAAGGATCTATCAATGGCGACGAGAAACTGGAATTTAAACCACGCGAGCATGGCCACGAGCAGAACAGACGAGAGGTACTGTGTTCAGGAATGGTTGGGACAGAGATTCAACATTGTTAAAGCTGCACATAATTCTCCAGGCAGACAGGGGCAATCGGGCATGCCCCAACATGTAGTCGAACCCAGAGGGGGAGTTCGACAGACAATGGCAAGTTGAACGGCAACTCACGCCATTGCAAGGGACAATGCGGCCATCAACACCTGTTAATGGCGCACTCAAGGACAGTCACAGGGGCAGTCAGGGACGATCAACTGGCAAGGGACCTTTTGTTTCCAACAACAGCTCATGTTGGAGGCGTGGAGGCACACTCAGCCGGAGTTTGCAGAGATGAGCAAAATACCTGCAGAAATTGCATGAACGCTGGGGGAAATTGCTGGAAGCTGAAGTTCAGCGAGTTCATGTGGGGCACATACAGTTCATACACCAGGATGCCACCGATAATTATGAAAGTGCTCCTCAATGGCATCCCAGTATCAATGGAGCTAGACACAGGGGGCCAGCCAGTCTCTGATGGGTATCAAACAGTTCGAAAAGTTGTGGGCGTCCAAGGCCAGGAGGCCAAAATTATCGCCGATTGACACACAGCTACGGACTTACACAAAGCAGATCATTCCGGTGCTAGGCAGCGCCACGGTAGTCATGACCCACAAAGATTCGGAGAACAGGTTGCCACTCTGGATTGTCGCAGGGGACGGTCCTGCACTACTGGGGAGGAGTTGGCTTGCTGTCATGAACTGGAAATGGGGCTATGTCAATGCAATTTCCTCTGTGGAGCGAGTATCATGCTCACAGATCCTGGACAAATTTAACTCACTATTTCAACCCAGCATTGGCACTTTCATGGGGGCCCAAGGTATGATTCACATAAACCCTGACACCAGGCCAGTATACCACTAGGGCAGAGCGGTGCTGTACATGCAGGAAAAGATAGAAGGCGAATTGGTCCGCCTGCTGAGGGAAGACATCATCTCGCCAGTCGAATTGAGTGATTGGGCGAGCCCGATTGTGCTGGTGCACAAGGCGGATGGGTCGGTCAGGATAGAAACATAGAAAATTGGTGCAGGAGTAGGCTATTCGGCCCTTCGAGCCTGCACCGCCATTCAAGATCATGGCTGATCACCCACCCCAGCATCTCCCCCCCACGCCACCTCCAGCCACAAGGACCACATCCAACTCCCTCCCAAACACATCCAATGAACTGGCATCAACAACTCTCCGTGGCAGGGAACCCCACAGGCCAACAACTCTGAGTGAAGAAGTCTCTCCCAATCCCAGCCCCAAACAGCCCATTCCCCCATCCCAAGAGCATGCACCCCACCGGCTCCGAACCCATCCAGCACCGGGAACACTCCCCCCGCACCCAACCCGCCCAGTCAGAATCCTTCCCAAATGCCGAACACCCCTGGATGTCGAGTCCCCAGCCCAGACACCCCGGAGCTACACCCCCAACCGCCATCTGCGCAGTCAACTCGTCCACCCCACTCCGAACACTCCCCGCACCGAGGCACAGAACCCCCAGGCCCCCCCCAGACTTTTGCTGCAATGTGGCCCCTCCTGTCCCCCGCCCTCCACCTCCACCACTCTCCCCTCCATCCTGCGCCCCTGTCTCCCCTCCACTTCCCTCTGCCTCCCCGCACAGGCTCCCATCTTGGGGGCGGTAACCTTCTGGGGCCGTGAATTTTAGCCCCCAGCATGGAAGTCCTGCTCCCACCGCAGAATTGGCCTTACAACCCCTCAAAAGGAAGCGGAGTGCAATTTCCCACACTCCACTTCCTTTGGGGGCAGTTACCGGAGCATGACTGGATGCTCCTGTGACAGTTGGAACTGGTGCTCTCCACTCTGTCCTGTGACAGTGGGAATGTGGTGATTACAAGGTCATCAATCGGGTGTCACTCCAAGACCAGTACCCGCTACCGAGAGCGGAGGAACTCTTTGCGACGCTATCCGGTGGCAAACTTTTTTCAAAATTGGACCTGACCTCAGCTTACATGACCCAGGAGCTGGCGAGTGAATCGAAGAAGCTGACCACCATCACGACACACAAGGGGTTGTTTGAGTACAACAGATGTCCGTTCGGGATTCGCTCGGCCGCCGCGATCTTCCAACGAAATATGGAAAGCCTCCTCAAGTCGATTCCAGGGACGGTGGTTTTTCAGGACGACATCCTCATCATGGGTTACGATACTGAAGAACACCTCCACAACCTGGAGGAGGTGCAAAGCAGGCTGGACTGGGTAGGGCTGCGACTGAAAAAGGCAAAATGCGTCTTCCTAGCTCCAGAGGTAGAATTCCTGGGGATGAGGGTAGCAGCAGACGGGATCAGCCCTACTGCGTCCAAGACGGAAGTGATCCAGAGAGCACCCAGACCCCAAAACACGACGGAGCTGCGTTCGTTCCTGGGGGTCCTGACTATTTTAGTAACTTTCTTCCCAAATTGAGCACGCTGCTAGAGCCGCTACACGTGCTCCTACGCAAAGGTCGCGAATGGGTCTGGGGGGACAGCCAGGAAAGGGCTTTTAATAAAGCACGCAATTTGTTATGTTCCAACACTCAACACTATACGACCCATGTAAGAAACTTGTGTTAACGTGCGATGCGTCATCCTATGGTGTCGTGTGTGTTGCAACATGTCAATGTCAAGGGTCAGTTACAGCCGGTAGCTTCTGCCTCCAGGAGTCTGTCCCAGGCAGAAAGGGGCTACGGGATGGTAGAAAAGGAGGCGCTCACATCTATATGCTGTAAAGAAAATGCACCAGTACCTGTTTGGCAGGAAATTTGAGCTGGAGACAGATCACAAACCCATAACGTCCCTTTTGGCCGACAAGGCCATAAATGCAAACACATCGGCCCGCATAGAGGTGGGCACTCACGTTAGCCACCAAAACTATACAATTCGGCACAGACCAGGCACTGAAAACTGCACCGATACACTCAGCAGGCTCCCACTAGCACTAGCCACCACTGAAGGGGCTACCGAGCATGCTGCTGAGATGGTCATGGCTGTTGAAGCTGTCAGAAGCAAAGGCTCACCTGTGACAGCCCGTCAGATTAAAGTCTGGACAAAGACACCTGCTATTGTCTCTAGTCAAGAAATGTGTCCTGAATGGGGACTGGGCAGCCACGTACAGGGCATGCCCTGAGGAATTTAGACCATTTCACAGGCACGGGGATGAACTCTCGATTCAGGCCGATTGCCTGTGGGGAAACCGTGTCGTCATGCCCCAGATAGGCATTCATCAGAACTCCACAATGAGCACCCGGGCATTGTCATGATGAAGGCAATTGCCAGGTCACACGTTTGGTGGCCAGGGATAGACGCAGATCTGGAACTTTGTGTTCACAGGTGCAACACGTGTGCCAGCTGGGCAAGGCGCCTAGGGAAGCCCCCCCCTTAGCCCCTGGCCCGCCAAGCCTTGGTCACACATCCATGTGGACTATGTAGGTTCTTTCATGGGAAAAATGTTTTTGGTTGTAGTAGACACCTACTCCAAATGGATCAAGTGTGCCATTTTAAATTCAAGCACATCCTCTGCCATGGTAGAAAGTCTACAGGCAATGTTTGCCTCCCACAGTCTACCGGACATCTTGGTCAGCGACAATGGCCCATGCTTCACAAGCACTGAATTCCAGGACTTTATGGCAGGCAATGGAATTAACCATGTCAGAACAGCACCGTTCAAGCCAGCCTCAAACAGCCAGGCAGAATGAGCAGTGCAGATAATCCAAGGGGTTTCCCTACAAAGACGCTTATCACACCTCCTGTTGGCCTATAGATCCAGACCACACTCGGTCACAGGGGTTCCACCCGCAGAGCTGCTAATGAAAAGGACGCTCAAAACCCAGTTATCCCTTATACACCCCACCGTGAAAGAAATTGTCGAGAGCAGGCGCCGGTCACAATGTGACTACCATGACAGGAATGCGAGGGCGCAATGTATTGATGTAAATGATCCTGTTTTTGTCCTCAACTATGCTGCAGGGCCCAAATGGCTCACAGGCACTGTGATTGCCAAAGAGGGAAATAGGATTCTGGTAGTTAAACTTACCAATGGACAAATCTGCCACAAACACATGGATCAAACAAAAAGGAGGTTCAGCAACCCCATAGAAGAAGCAGAGGAAGAACACAATGTAGAGTTCACTCCACCACAGGTGACCAAACACCAGAACCAAAGTGAGGAGAGCCCAATCACCGTGGGCAGTCCGGACAGGCCTGAGGCACTGCAAACAGCAGACACTGAGGCCAGCGCCCAACAACCGGAGCCCCAACTCAGGCGCTCGAAAAGAGAGCGTAAACCACCAGAGACTCAACCTGTGATCCCAATAAGACTTTTGGGGGGGGGGGGGGGGGGGGGAAAGGTGATGTCATGTATTCAACCAGCATTGTAACCAATGTATAATCTGACCTAAGTTGTACACTGAGAACAATGACCACTCGGAGAGACACTCCTAACTTGGGCCTTCAGGTACCAAAGGGGAAGCTCCACCCACCATCACTTGGAGTGCTAAGGAATAAAGGACAGGTCACAGACTGACCTCAAGCATGGGCCTCATGTGCATTTATACTGTATAGTAAGGATCTATCACCACCAAAACTGTGCACAGTACTTCAGATGTGGTCTCACCAAGGCCCTGTACAATTGTAGCAAGACTTCCTTACTCTTCTACTCCAACCCCCTTGCAATAAAGGACAACATGCTATTTGCCTTCCTTATTGCTTGCTGTATTTGCAAGCTAACTCTTTCTTGCACAAGGACACTCAAATCTCTCTGAACACCTACATTTAAGTTTTTCACTATTTAAAAAATATTCAATTGAGCCACAGCCAACACTATGGATGCAGGGAAGTTGCTGACAATTGGAGAGACATTTAGCACAGCAGTGACTTCATTAGGTTTTGAATTTAATCATTACTTTTAATGTAAAGTCTTAGTGGAGCAAAGGGATCTTAGGAGTACAAATACACAAATCACTAAGTGACAATTTACTTTTTTTTTAAGTGGCCTTGTAAACCTAAGTTGGGTTTCTTTCTAGAGGGATCAAATTGAAAAAGTAGTTATGCTAAATTTGTATCAAACCTGTTAGACCAGAGTACTGTATACAGTTCTGGTCATATTATAAAGAGGATAGAGGCACAAGAGAGGATGCAAAAAAGATTGTGATACCACCAGAAATGAGGGTATACACACAAGGAAAGGATGAACAGACTGGGTCATCTCAAAAAAAAAAATTGGGTCATCTCTTTGGAAAGAGAAGGCAGAGAGATGACCAAATAGACATCTTTAAAATCAAGATTTTGTGTGTTTCCACTTGTGGGGGAAGAGCAAAACTAGAAGCCATCAATAAAAGATCACCACCAAGAAATCAAATTGGGTTAAGTTTATTCTGAAATCCCTGTGGTTAGAATGTGGAACTCACTACCACAGGGAGTGGTTGAAGAAAGTTGTGTAGATGCATTTAAAGGAGGCACTAAATGAGGGAGAAGGGAACAGGGTTATGCTGTTGAGGAAAGGCAAAAGGAGGCTCAAGGGGGGCATAAACACCAGCATGGACTGGTTGGGCCAAATGGCTTGTTCCCATGAAATGCAAAACTTGCATTTATATAGCATTTTTCACAACCACCAGACATCTCAAAGCACTTTTGGAGTGCAGTTACTGTTGTAATGTGGGAAAAACAGCCAATTTGCACATAGAAAACTCCCACAAACCACATCATGAGAATGACCCAATAATCTGTCTTTGTTACATTTGAGGGATAAATATTGGCCAGGGCAGAGGAAAATTCCTCTGCTTTGAAATAGAACCATAGGATCTTTTACATTAGTGCCTCAGTTTAACAACTGATCCAAAAGACAGCACCGCCAACAGTTTAGCGCTCCCTCAGCACTGGTGTGTCAGCCTACTTAGATTTGTGCGCTCAAGATCCTGGATTGGGACTTGAACCCACAACCTTCTGACTAGAAATGAAAACCTCTTTTCATCATTCTATGATGAAATTAGTGAAAAACGTTTGGTAAAGGATAGCGCGACCTAGATGAAAGGCAGGATTGTAATGGAATATACAGATTTCAGATAAGGCAATTAAGTGTGCTTGCTACCCACTGAGCCACAGCTGACACGGTCGTGAAATGTCAGAAATACATCTTTAGGTTTAAACTGTGGTAACAGTAGAGACTGATCGAAATAAAAGCTCTTTGGAAACAAAGTTGCATACCTATCCTAAACGTTTTACTTTAATTAACATAACTGGGAAAAATAACCCCGGCAGAAGCGATGGACTGAAAGCTGGATGCTGTGATTGCAAACACTAGTACAGACCAAAATCAGTCCAGTCACACACGCTACATAACCTTATTAGCGGGTTTTTTTTTTAAAAAGTGGAATCTCAATCTGATGTGCCTTAAAATCAGTCAAACATTCACCAAAACAAACAAATTGGCTATCGATAAATCATAAAAAGAGATGTCAAATCAGTGCCCATTGAGAAAGCGGTTACAGCAATTGAGTAACAAACGTGTTTCAGAAACCACACTGGCCAAAGATGCACTTACATTCAACACACCACAAGCACAAGACAGCTCTTTTCCCCAAACAACACACCATTCGGCCGAGACCTTTATTCCCGTGGTTGCTATCAGCTGGTGGGGAGTGCGATTAAGATGTCAATTGATTCACGTGGATCTGGTGAATTCAAAGACTTGTCCCGCATGCAACAGATTGAAGCAAATTTCGATCAGCGGGTTTGTTTGGGTTGGGTGGCCCACGGGTCACAGGTTAATGTGATTACTATGTGATTACGATAATCCTCAAACATCCCAGTACCCAACTTTTCAACTATTTCAGTTAAACGCAACATCAAGTGTCCCCTCTGCACGGCCACCAGAACAGACACATTTCAAATTACATTTTTACAGTAACCTCAAATTAAAATTTGGTTCCCAACTTTTCATCCTCTGAAATCAGTATATTCTGTTACAATCCTGCCGTTCCTCTAGGTGGCACTCCTTTACCAAACGTTTTTGACTAATTTAATCATAGAATGAAGAAAAGAAAGACTTGCATTTCTATAGCGCCTTTCATGACCATCAGAAGGCCCAAAGCGCTTTACAGCCAATGAAGTACTTTTGGGGTGCAGACACTGTTGTACTGCTGGAAACGCGGCAGCCAACAGCAATGTGATAATGACCAGACAATTTGTTTTAGTGATGCTCGATGAGGGATAAACATTGGCTGGGACACCAGGGGTGACTCCCCATTGAAATAGTGCCATGGGATCTTTTACATCCACCTGAGAGGGCAGACATCTCTTCCAAAAAAACGGTACCTCCGACAGTGCAGCACTCCCTCAGCACTGCACAGAGTGTCATCCTAGATTTTTGTGCTCGTGTCTCTGGAGTGGGACCTGAGCCCACAATTGTCTGATTCAGAGGTGAGAGTGCTACCCACTGAGCCAGAGCACAGACCTCGGGGTTCCAGAACTCAGAGTCTGCCGAGGGGTGCTAATCGAGTAGCTGGCATAGGGCTCACCAGTGTCGGTTTGCTGAGTATGTATGCAAAGCCTGTAACACGAAGAGCCACCTCCTGCACACGTGTAAAAGAAATACGACTCATGGTCTAGCAGAGGAGTTGGTAGATGACTATGAATCCAGCGGCGAGTATGCTGATTTGGCCAGAGAGGCAGCTCAGCCCCAAGAAGAAGTGTATGGAGTGTATACCTGCACCACTGATTGTCCTCCAGTGAAGATGGAAGTCGAGGTAAACAGCGTTCCAGTCTTCAGGGAAGTGGACACAGGAGCGAGCCTGTCAGTGATGAGCCAGGATGCCTTTGAGAGGCTATGGAATGAAAACGACCCGAGCTGGTTCCAGTACAAGAAAAGTTGCGCACCTACACCAATGAGCTGATCCCAGTCCTTGGTAGTGTGGATGTAAGTGTAATCCATAATGGCTTGGTGCACGTTACCTCTGTGGATTGTTGCAGGTGATGGTCCAACACTACTCGGAAGAAGGTGGATGGGAAAGATCTCTTCACTCCAGCAATCAATGTCCCCCGTGCTCAGAGGCAGAGCAAAACCTCACCTTCGCTTGGGCCAGGCACCAGAGAACAGACCGGCACGTGGTGTCCAACAAACGATTTGATTGGGGTAAAGCCAGCATGGTGATCTTAAAGGAGACCTGCAACCAACTGAACTTAAAGAGACACGGTATGCATGGCAATCAATGTAACGAATCAATTAAGATTGTGAATAGGATGTTGTTGCGAGATGTCGGTACTGTAAAGAACAAAATGTTGTTGCGAGATGTCAGGAATAGAGTGTCCCCAAGAGCAAGCGAGCGAATTCGGGAGGGTAAAGGCACTGATCCTGATGCCCTGCCCCAAGAGTCCCCACAAATTATAGGCCAGCGACCTCAGGAGGGTGAAGGCACTGATCCTGATGCCCTGCCCCAGGTCTATCCCACGCTGCAGGCACCCGATGGTACCATTCGCCACGGACCTGGAAACGAAAGTGGCGCCAATATGCGCAGTCGGCCGCCGTTACCCACCACCCAGGTGGAGACAGTGCGGCCCCTAGTCACTATCTCGGCCATGTCCGGGAGTGAAAGGTCACAACCAACAAGTTCCCCAAACGGGACCTGGAACAGCCAGGTTCCCAACACTGTGAGAGAGCAGGTAGAAGACTCTGCAGCCCTCAAAGGAGGACAGGGAGACCACACAAATCTGTGGCTCTGCCCACCACTAGGCAACAGCAAAGGTCCTGAGTCCTGGCTCGGTGAGCGAACCAAGCACACCCCGCTAACAGGGGGTGCAGCGCTGCCATCAGATGACTTGGATCCCGTCCGGTTGCTCTGGAACTAGCGTCCTCGCGTACCTGCACTGCTACCTCAGTACTGACCATGACTAAACCAGACTGATTCCCGGGATGGCGGGACTGACCTATCAAGAAAGACTGGATCAATTGGGCTTGTATTCACTGGAGTTCAGAAGAATGAGAGGGGATCTCATAGAAACGTTTAAAATTCTGACGGGGTTAGACAGGTTAGATGCAGGAAGAATGTTCCCAATGTTGGGGAAGTCCAGAACCAGGGGACACAGTCTAAGGATAAGGGGGAAGCCATTTAGGACCGAGATGAGGAGGAATTTCTTCACCCAGAGAGTGGTGAACCTGTGGAATTCTCTACCACAGAAAGTTGTTGAGGCCAATTCACTAAATATATTCAAAAAGGAGTTAGCTGAAGTCCTTACTACTAGGGGAATCAAGGGGTATGGTGAGAAAGCAGGAATGGGGTACTGAAGTTGCATGTTCAGCCATGAACTCATTGAATGGCGGTGCAGGCTAGAAGGGCCGAATGGCCTACTCCTGCACCTATTTTCTATGTTTCTATGTTTCTATGAATGCAATCTACCCAATCCTGGCGCGCGACCGTAAAACGTAACGAATATAAGTCACTGAACCTAGGTGTCACGATTCAAACTGTAAAAAACAAATGTTGTTTTTTTCTTCTTTTTTTTTGTACTTGCACTGTGTCTGATCCTGTATGTTAACATAATGGGCCAGCTGCATGATCTCACTGTGGGAGGGGGGGTGGGGTAAATGGTTGTATGTAGCCATGGACACACACATGGATCACACCCAGAACCCACTGGAACCTCTACCGTATCATCGAACCATCCAATCTGGTAACCACTACCCAACGTTGTGGCAAAAGGACTTGGGGGTTAACAGGGAGAGAGCCAAGCCAAAGCACAGCCAAGGTGCAAGGGCTATTGGCATTTAAGTCTGGGGAGAGCTAAGCCAGAGCACATAGTGCAAAGGTAATTGGCACAAAGGACTTGGGAGAGAGTGATGTTGTATATGCAGACAATGGATGTACTCTATGTGTAGTCACTGTGTGATTGCATAAGATGGAGACTGGTTTACCTCTCGCGGAAGGCCGCGAGCGTACCGGTGGACACTGCGTGCTCCATCTCCAGGGACACCCTGGCTCAGATGTAACCGTGGAAGAGAGGCAGGCAGTCGGGCTGAACGACCCCCTCGACCGCCCGCTGCCTGGACAGGTTAGTGGCCACCTTGGCCATGCCCAGGAGCAGCGCATGCAAATTACAAACTGATCAGGAAAGTCTGAAGGATTATTGTGAATGAGGGGTTCCATTTCATGGTACCTTGGCACCAGTACTGGGGCAGCTAGGAGCTGCACCAGATGTGCCCAGATATGCTGCACCAGAACCAGCTGAAAGGATAAATAGGGCTGGAGAAGTGACTTTAACCCAAGAGAAGGGAGTGTCTGCATGGAAAATTAATAAATGCCTGTTAAAAACTAACTAGGATTAAAAATTAAAAACACATTGCCTATGTAAAGTGCAAAGGCCCAACAAGTGCGATACATAGGATTACATCTTCCTGAATGGTGATAGATTAGGAAAAGGGGAGGTGCACCGAGACCTGGGTGTCATGGTACATCAGTCATTGAAGGTTGGCATCCAGGTACAGCAGGCGGTTAAGAAAGCAAATGGCATGTTGGCCTTCATAGCGAGGGGATTTGAGTACAGAGGCAGGGAGGTGTTACTACTGTTGTACAGGGCCTTGGTGAGGCCACACCTGGAGTATTGTGTACAGTTTTGGTCTCCTAACTTGAGGAAGGACATTCTTGCCATTGAGGGAGTGCAGCGAAGGTTCACCAGACTGATTCCCGGGATGGCGGGACTGACATATCAAGAAAGACTGGATCAACTGGGCTTGTATTCACTGGAGTTCAGAAGAATGAGAGGGGATCTCATAGAAACGTTTAAAATTCTGACGGGTTTAGACAGGTTAGATGCAGGGAGAATGTTCCCAATGTTGGGGAAGTCCAGAACCAGGGGTCACAGTCTAAGGATAAGGGGTAAGCCATTTAGGACCGAGATGAGGAGAAACTTCTTCACCCAGAGAGTGGTGAACCTGTGGAATTCTCTACCACAGGAAGTTGTTGAGGCCAATTCATTAAATATATTCAAAAAGGAGTTAGATGTAGTTCTTACTACTAGGGGGATCAAGGGGTATGGCGAGAAAGCAGGAATGGGGTACTGAAGTTGCATGTTCAGCCATGAACTCATTGAATGGCGGTGCAGGCTCGAAGGGCCGAATGGCCTACTCCTGCACCTATTTTCTATGTTTCTATGTTTCTATCATATATGCAGCACACAAGCTGGCCATTCAGCCCAACCAGTCCATGCCGGTGTTTATGCTTCACTCGAGCCTCCTCCCATCTTTCCTCATCTAAATCTATCAGTACTCCCTCTATTCCCTTCTCCCTCATATACTTGACCAGCCTCCCCTTAAATGCATCGATACTATTCGTTTCAACCCCTCCATGTGGGAGCGAGTTCCACATTCTCACCACTCTCTGGGTAAAGAAGTTTCTCCTGAATTCCCCATTGGATTTCTTGGTGATTATCTTATATTGATGGCCTCCAGTTATGCTCTTCCCCACAAGTGGAAACATTCTCTCTGTATCCACTTGATCAAAACCTTTCATAATTGTAAAGACCTCTATTAAGTCACCCTTCTTTTTTCTATTGAAAAGAGACCCAGCCTGTTCATCCTTTTCTGGTATCATCCTTGTAAATCTGCTCTGCACTCTCTCCAGTGCCTTTATATCCTTTTTATAATAATTAATAGAAACATTGAAATTTACAACACGGAAGGAGGCCATTTTGGCCCATCATGTCCGTGCCGGCCGGCCAAGAGCTATCCAGCCTAATCCCACTTTCCAGCACTTGGCCAGTAACCCTGCAGGTTACGGCACTTTAAGTGCACATCCAGGTACTTTTTAAATGTGGTGGGGGTTTCTGCCTCTACCACCCTTTCAGGCAGTGAGTTCCAGACCCCCACCACCCTCTGGGTGAAGATATTTCCCCTCAAATCCCCTCTAAACCTCCCCCCAATTACGTTAAGTCTATGCCCCTGGTTGTTGACCCCTGTGCTAAGGGAAATAGGTCCTTCCTATCCATTCTAACTGGCCCCTCATAATTTTATACACCTCAATCAGGTCTCCCCTCAGCCTCCTCTGTTCCAAAGAAAACAGACCTAGCATCTCCAATCTTTCCTCACAGCCAAAATTCTCCAGTCCAGGCAACATTATTGTAAATCTCCTCTGCACCCTTCCCAGTGCAATCGCATCTTTCCTGTAATGTGGTGGTCAGAACTGCACACTGTCATGTATTTAACCATCTTGCAATAACATAGTCATGTAACTGTAACTCATGTACACTATACCTGTACCCTAGAAATGCACACCCTGACCACAGGGGGTGAACTTACAGGAGACACTCCTCACCTGGGTTTCCAGGTATAAAAAGGAGGTCTACCTAGGGTCAGCACTCCTTGGTCCTGGGAATAAAGGTAAAGGTCACAGAGTGACCGTATCTGAAATATACATGCCTCGTGTGAGTTTGTAGTAAGGTGCAGGGATACTACATTTGGCGACGAGAAACGGGAATCACCGAACCACGAGGATGGCCACCGGTGGCACAGAGGAACGTTACTGTGTGGGTGAGGACTGGGATGACTTTGTGAAAAGACTCCAGCAGAGCTTTGTCACTAAGGACTGGCTGGGAGAGACAGCGGCTGACAAGCGGAGGGCGCATCTACTGACCAGCTGCGGACCACAGACATATGCGCTGATGAAAGACCTGCTCGCACCCCAAAAGCCGGTGGACAAGTCATTTGAAGAGCTCAGCCAGCTGATCAGTGAGCAACTCAAGCCAGCGATCAGCGTACACATGGCCCGGCACCGGTTCTACTCTCACCGGTGTCGGGAGTAACAAAACGTCTCGGACTTCATGGCGGAACTGCGGCGCTTGGCCAGTCTCTGTAAGTTCTCTGATGCCTGCAGGGGGGAGATGTTAAGGGACTTTTTCATCGAGGGCATTAATCATGCCGGCATTTTCAGGAAGCTCATAAAGACTAAGGACTTGACTTTAGAAGGGGCAGCATTGATAGCTCAGACCTTTATGGCCGGGGAAGAGGAGACCAAGCTAATTTACACACGCAGCCCTGGCCCAAACGTGGCGACAGACCAGGGAGTTAACATGTTAAACGCAGCACGAGACTCCGCAGGCAGGCAAGGGCATTTTGAAACCGCCCAGGCAGCAACAGGCTCTACGGTGGGCCCGCAACAAGGACAATGGAAAGGGGATCGGCAATTCACGCCAGCCCGAGGAACAATTCGATGGGACCATTAACACCCACCATCAGAGTGCTTAGAAACAGCCAAATGGGCAATCAGAGAGGAATGCCTGGTAATAGACCTTTTGTTAACAGCAATCTCGATCTCAGCTCATGTTGGAGGGGCGGGGTTAGACACACTGCGAAAGGCTGCAGGTTCCAGCAATACACCTGTAGGATTTGTAATGTCAGTGGGCTCTTGGCCAGGATGTGCAAAAAAGCAGTAGCGAGGCTAATCTATGAGACAGAGGAACCAGACGAGGGGTCTGCAATGCAGGATGAGGCTTGGGGTAAAACCATGGATACTGAAGTTCAGCGGGTTCATGTGGCTGACGTTCACAGCTCATACACTAAAACGCCACCCATGATGATGAAAGTCTTACTGAATGGCATCCCAGTGTACATGGAGCTGGATACGGGAGCTAGCCAGTCACTCATGAGCGCCCAACAATTTGAGAGACTATGGCCACACAGAGCTAACAGGCCCAAACTGGAACGCATTGAGACGCAGCTACGAACATACACCAAAGAGATCATCCCAGTGCTGGGCAGTACAAACTTGGTGGTAACACACAATAGATTACAGAATCGGCTGCCACTCTGGATTGTTCCGGGAAATGGCCCCGCGCTTTTAGGAAGGAGTTGGCTAGCTGAGATGAATTGGAAATGGGGAGATGTGCATGCCATTTCATCTGTGGAGCGAAGTTCATGCTCACAGGTCCTGCAAAAATTCGGGTCACTGTTTCAACCTGGTGTCAGAACGTTCAAGGGCACTAAAGTAGTGATACGCATCACTCCGGACGCCAGACCAGTGCACCACAAAGCCAGAGCGGTGCCGTATGTGATGCGTGAAAAAATTGAATGTGAACAGGACAGGCTGCTCAGAGAGGGCATAATTTCGGCAGTTGAATTCAGCGACTGGGCAAGTCCCATAGTTCCCGTCCTCAAAGCAGATGGCTCGGTTAGGATTTGTGGCGATTACAAAGCCACCATCAACCGAGTATCGCTGCAGGACCAATACCCGCTTCCGAGAGCGGAGGACTTTTTTGCCACGCTGGCAGTTGGCAAGCTGTTCACGAAGTTGGACCTCACTTCGGCCTACGTGACTCAGGAACTGGCTGAAGAATCCAAGCTTCTAACCACCATCACGACGCACAAGGGATTATTTGTCTACAACAGGTGTCTGTTCAGCATTCGTTCGGCAGCAACCATCTTTCAGAGAAACATGGAAAGCTTGCTCAAATCCATTCATGGAATGATCGTATTGCAAGACGACATTCTCATAACGAGTCGAGACACCGAAGAACACCTCTACAACCTGCAGGAGGTGCTACGCGATTGGATCGGGTAGGCTTGCGGCTCAAGAAGGCCAAGTGTGTGTTTTTGGCCCCAGAGGTCAAGTTTTTGGGCAGGAGGGTTGCCGCAGACAGGATCCGGCCTACTGAATCAAAAACAGAGGTGATCCGCCGGGCGCCTAGGCCCGGCAACACATCGGAGTTGCGATCATTCCTGGGACATTTGAACTATTTTGGGAACTTTCTGCCGAACTTAAGCACATTGTTGGAGCCATTACACATGCTCCTGCGTAAAGGTTGTGAATGGTCTTGGGGGGATTGTCAAGAACGGGCCTTCAATAAGGCGAGGAACCTGCTGTGTTCCAACAAACTATTGACTTTGTATGACCCTTGTAAAAAACTGGTCTTAACCTGTGATGCGTCATCCTACGGGGTTGGGTGTGTGTTGCAGCAGGGTAACGATGACGGCCGACTCCAACCGGTGGCTTACTCCTCCAGGTCACTCTCCCAGGCAGAGCATGGATATGGCATGGTCAAAAAGGAAGCACTCGCTTGTGTTTACGGTGTGGAAAAGATGCACCATTACCTTTTCGGTAGACGGTTCGAACTAGAGACGGACCACAAGCCATTAACATCCTTGTTGTTCGACAGCAAGGCTGTCAATGCCAATGCATCAGCTCACATACAGCGACGGGCACTCACACTGGCTGTGTATGACTACACCATACAGCACCGGCCAGGCACCGAAAACTGCGCTGACGCGCTCAGCAGGCTCCCACTGGCCACCACCGAGGGGGCGTCGGAGCAGAGCGCCGAGATTGTCATGGCCGTTGAGGCTTTTGACACTGCGGGCTCCCCCATCACAGCCCGCCAGATCAAACTCTGGACCAACAGGGACCCCTTCCTATCCATGATAAAGAAACGTGTCCTGACTGGGGATTGGGCGCCCGCACACAGGGCGTGCCCCGAGGAAGTCAGACCGTTTCAGAGACGGATGGATGAGCTCGCCATCCAAGCCGACTGCCTGCTATGGGGCAGCCGGGTAGTCATGCCCCAGAAAGGAAGGAAGCGTTCAACAGGGAACTCCACAGCGAGCACCCTGGCATCGTGTTAATGAAGGCCATTGCCCGGTCACATGTATGGTGGCCGGGGATTGACTCAGACCTGGAACACTGGGTTCGCAAGTGCACGACATGTGCCCAGCTGGGCAATGCCCCCAGGGAGGCCCCACTCAGGCCATGGTCACGTATTCACGTGGACGATGTGGGCCCGTTCATGGGAAAAATGTTCCTGATCGTTGTCGATGCATACTCGAAGTGGATCGAGTGCATCATATTGAACTCGTGCACAACATCCATCACTGTGGAGAGTCTGTGTACGGTTTTCGCGACCCATGGCTTGCCAGACATCCTGGTCAGCGACAATGGCCCATGCTTCACTAGCCATGAATTCCAGGAGTTTATGCCGGGCAATGGTATCAAGCACGTCCGGACAGCGCCGTTCAAGCCGGCTTCCAAGTCATAAAACAAGGGATGCTCCGCATCCAAGGATACTCCCTTCAGTACCGCCTATCGCGCCTTCTGCTGGCCTACAGGTCCCGGCCGCACTCGCTCACGGGAGTCCCGCCAGCAGAACTCCTCATGAAACGCACGCTCAAGACGCGGCTGTCCCTCATTCACCCAGCCCTGGCAGACATTGTTGAGGGAAAGCGCCAGTCCCATGATCGAAACTCAAGGGAGGGGTGAATAGAAATAGATGATTCGGTATTTGTTCTTAACCATGCTTTGGGACCCAAGTGGTTTGAAGGCACCGTAATTGGTAAAGAAGGAAATAGAGTCATGGTGGTCCGATTAAACAATGGGCAGATATGCCGCAAACACTTGGACCAAGTAAAGAAAAGGTTCAGCACAGACACGGAGGAACCTGAAGAAGAGCATGAGATTGCACCCACACCACTGCCAGCGGATGAGCAACAAAGGCAGTCCACAGCATGCACAGTCCCTGCGGCCAGCCCTGACAGGCCGGAATCACGTCAAGTGACAGAGACGCGTGCCGAGGCTCAGCCACCACAGCCACAACTGCGGCGCTCCACGAGAGAGCGTCGACCACCTGACAGACTTAACCTCTGACACAAAAAGACTTAAGGGGCGAGGTGATGTCATGTATTTAACCATCTTGCAATGACATGGTCATGTAACTGTAACTCATGTACACTGTACCTGTACCCTAGAAATGCACACGCTGACCACAGGGGATGAACTTGCGGGAGACACTCCTCACCTGGGTTTCCAGGTATAAAAGGGGAGGTCCCACCCAGAGTCAGCACTCCTTGGTCCTGGCAATAAAGGTGAAGGTCACAGAGTGACCGTGTCTGAAATATACATGCCTCGTGTGAGTTTGTAGTAAGGTGCAGGGACACTATACACGCAATACTCCAGCTGCGGCCTACCAGTGTTTTATACAGTTCAAGCATAACCCCCCTGCTCTTGTATTCCATGCCTCGACTAATAAAGGCAAGTATTCCATATGCCTTCCTGTACGCAGAGGTGTGGTCTAACCTAGGTTCAATACAAGTTTAGCATAACCTCACTACTTTTCAATTCTATCCCTCTAGAAATAAACCCTTGTGCGTGGTTTGCTTTTTAATGACCTTGCTAATCTGTGTTGCTACTTTTAGTGATTTGTGTATTTGTACTCCGAGATCCCTTTGTTCCTCTACCCCACCCAGACTCTCACCCTCCAAGTCATAAGTGACCTCCCTATTCTTCCTACCAAAATGTGACATCTCACATGTGTCTGTGTTGAATTTCCGTTGCCAATTACATGTCCATTCTGCAAGTTTATTCACAATGTCCTGTAATCTGTTGCAGTCCTCCTCAGTATTGACTAACCGCCCCCCCACCCTCCAACCCCCCCCCACCAAAAAATTTGGTGTCATCCGCAAATTTAGAAATTGTGCCTTATATTGATGGCCTCTACTTTTGCTCTTCCACACAAGTGGAAACACTGTCTCAGCTTCTACTCTGAAAACCTTTCATAGTTTTAAAGACTTCTCTCAGGTCATCCTTCAACCTTCTCTTTTCTAGAGAAAAGAGACCCGACCTGTTCATCCTTTCCTGATAGGTACACCCTCGCATTTCCGGTATCATGCTTATAAATCGTCTCTGCGCCCTCTCCAGTACCTCGACAATATCGTGACCAGAATTGTACACAGTACTATGAGGTGTGGCCAAACCAAAAAGGTGGTAGTTTCAAAAAGTGTGAGAAAGACACTATCAGGGCATTTGTGCAGGGTGGGGACAGTTACCCAGGTAAGGGTTCTGTGCACCAATGCGTGTGGCTTAAGAAATAAAACAAATGAATTAGAAGCACGCATTCAAGTGATGTAGGAGCCATTCCAGAGACCTGGCTATAATTTTTTTAGTTGAACATTAATACATGTGCCCCCTTAATAAAGGGGCACTAAACCAACAAATAAACAAATAAAACTTTTGGCATTAAATAATTCAAATTAAAATGTGTTGCCGGGGGTGATGCTGTACTCCGGTCCCTCCGGCGCCCACCTCTCGCAGAAGGCCGCGAGCGTACTGGTGGACACCGAGTGCTCCATCTCCAGGGACACCCTGGCTCGAAAGTAACTACGGAAGAAAGGCAGGCAGTTGGGGCTGAATGACCCCCTCAACTGCTCACTGCCTGGACCGGCTGATGGCCAGCTTGGCCAGGCCCAGGAGCAGTCCTACGAGGACGCCTTCTGACCTGCCCACTCCCCTCTGCACAGGGTGCCCAAAGATCAGGAGTGTGGGACTGAAGTGCAACAGAATTTGAGGAGCAGCCCCTTCAAATATTGAAAGAGGGGTTGCAACCTCACACATTCGACATAGATATGGAACACGGACTCCTCCAGACTGCAGAAATTGCAGGCGGAGACCTGGCTACAATCTGGGCAAGTTTAGGAACTAAATATTCCAGGCTGTAAGATCTTCAGAAAGAGATTGGGAAAATTGGGAAAGGAAGAGAAGGCACTTCACCAGCAAGCACCCTGGGGATATGTAACACGTATCTACAATTCCCAGGTCTCATTTAAGTGAGGCCCAAGGCCCAATATTGGCTTGCATCAGGCCTATCCCTTCAGACAAAGGGAAAGTTCACTGCACACAGTCTGCATCGGAAGGCCGGAGCAGAGTAATTTCTAGGTCAGAGGAACAAACAGATGGAGACTCATATCTACTATGTGAGACTCAGATAGAAATACAGAGGGAAAGGCAGAAAGAGAGAAATAGAGATTAAATTGGGAAATGGACTTTCGAGCATTCTGTTTCTGAATGTTGTTCTGAATGTTCTGAATGCCTATACAAGTCTGCTACATTGATGTCCCCAAAGTCCAGCTCGTAAAAGCTCCTGAACATTTCCTTCAGTAGAGCTCGGTTTCTCTGGGGCAGAAAGCAGGTAGGTGAACTTCTGTCAGGTTTAGAATTACTGAAGCAACTGCATAATGTACTCCCTGGTATACTAACTTATCTGTGGGTACTAACACTAACCCATTCCCAGGTCACCTTGTGGTGGGCGGACATCCATAACTGTCAATGGGCTTGGGCGTGGGCAGGGCTTTCTTCACCTGAGCCAGCAGCTCGGTGGTGTTGACCGGTACCGGGAAGCAAGGAGGCACAGTTTTCCCTGCTCGATGGCATTCCATCCCCTTCCCCGAGTCCTTCCACCATCGGGCAAAAGCAATGGACAGCCCAGCTGGGCATATTCAGGCTGAGCCCCATAGGCAGGTATAGATCCCCTGATCATAGGCCCACCATTTCTCCCAACACACAGTGATCACCCCGCCGATGACCCCGTGATCGTTCGGTAGGAGTCATTGCTCAGATGTTCCCAATCTGAGCTGCTGTCCTTGATGTCCGCACTCAGTTTCCTGAGCCACCACCACCGTCCCAAAGGTATGTCCCCAACACATGTTAAACACACTCTCCTTCCCTCTGTCACCCTAACCCAGGACGTGACCATCTCGATTTCGGGGCAAGGGATGGAGGCCTCCCCATAGGTAAAACTCTCGTGGCTCGAATACCGGGTGGAATTTGAACCCAACCATCCCGGCCATCTCCCCTTGTGGAAGCAGGTGGCCTGGCCTTCTGCCTCCATGATCCCTTCTCCCGTGGTCACGATTGGCGCCCTGCCCCCGGAGCACCCGTATGTCAAAGACATCTCGATGTGGAGTTTCTGTCCGGTGCAGGTCCCCAGATAGGTAAATAACATCGCGACGGTCCGGAGCATCTTCTGGAACACAAGATTGAACACAGTCTTGCCTGAGACTTCTTCAGGCTCGACTGGAGTAACATCACAAAATAAAAACACCAACACCTCACTTTAAAATCTCCCTAAACTATATACAGAACACCGGGCTATATACAATGCCACCCGTCTCTGGGTGGCCTGGTCAGTCTCTGATACTGACTTGGCTTTGTCGGCCATCTTGCTGACCTTGCCCCAGGAGCCGGACTGCCCCCTTTTGTCGGGCTTGCAGGAGGACTTCTTTTAAGTGCCCTGCTTCCATTTCTGTGGGCCCTTCGGTGTCTGGGATCTTTCCCGGGCCTTTCGGTGGTGTCCCTTTTACCGCACAGAGTCTGCCACTCTCGTGCTTCTTTTCTCGTCTGACTCTGGGACGGGCGGGAAGGTATACGAGGGACCAAGGCATCCTAGGCTGCCTCACTCTGGAACTACGCCTAACCAGGGATGCGGAGTCCCATGTTACGGGCTGCACCCCTTGGTCCTCTCACTGGTCTATCCCTTCCTCTATCTGTCCAGTCGTTATACTGCACAGGACTCCCTTCTCCTGTGCTAAGTCCCTCTCCTGCCTATCAGACTGTGCCACTTCACTCTGCCGTGTGATGGTCTCACTGTGGCAGTGGACTATTCCGGGTTGTGGGACTTCGGGGCCGGAGTTGACCTCTGTTACAGCCTCCACATCCACTGGAATGTCCTCTGTCTCCCGTGGGGTTTCTTTACCTGTGGGAGCCTTCCTTTTTCCTGCCCTAGTAGGGTCGAACCGCTTGCATTGGTTTATGTGGTACCACTTTACCCGGCGGGGTAAATGGACCACATAAACCATAGGGCTTGCCTTCTCCACTATACTGTAGGGCCCCATGTACAGTGGCTCAAACACCTCCACCCTGGTGAAGTTGCGGACCATAACCTGGTCACCTACTTCCCAATCGTGGTGGCTGCAGGGCTCCAGCAGCAGCTTGTTGCTAAAGTGCTGCTTTCCCATGTTGGTGGCTGCCTGCCAGTGAATCTGCTGCAGCTATTCCAGCAGATTCCTAGCAAAATGGTCCCGGTTAGCTTCCTGAAGTTGCCCTTCTGTGAGGCTCGGCACTAGTAGGTGTACTGGGGTTCACATGGACCACCCAGTCATTATTTCGTGGGGCAAATAACCTGTGCCTTTGGACTGACCGGCCCGGATACCCATGAGGACTAGGGGCAGGACCTCTACCCATCGATTGGGGAAATTCCCTGTCTCCTTGCGGAGCCTTTCTTTTCTAGTGCGGTTGAGGCGTTCTACAGGGCCTGAGGACTGGGGGTTGTAAGCCACATGCCACCGTGCTTTAATCCCCAGTACCTTTAAGGTAGCCTGCATCACCCGGCCGGTTAAGTGACTTCCACGGTCAGACTCCACAAACTGTGGCAGATCCCATCTTGAGAACACTTCCCGGACCAGGATCTTAGCCGTCCCCCATGCAGTAGCTGTTCGGCAAGGGAAGGCTTCCACCAATTGGAAAACACATCCACCAGGACGAGGCAATATTTATAACCTCCCTGGGCAGTTGGTAGGGGCCCTTTATAGTCGATTTGGATCAACTGCCATGGTCCCTCTACCCGCCTGATGTGCCTCACAGGTGCCTTCCTTTTCTGGGGGTCTGGGTTGTTGGCTGCACACACCAGACAGGCTGTGCAGAAATCACGGACGTCGTTCCGGAGCTCTGGCCACCATGCTGCCTGTTCCACCTTCTGCCAGGTGGATTCTGGCCCAGGGTGTCCTGCACCTGGACCCTCATGGGCCAGTTGTAGGAACTCCCGCTGGTGTTGTGCTGGAACCACCCACTTATCCCCTTTAAACAGCATCCCTTCCTTGACAGCTCTATCAGCGGCACTGTATGGGCTCTCTGCCTTTCCTCCACTTAGGATGGTTGCTATGGCAGCCTTGAGGATGTGGTCCTGCTCCTGAACCGTTCTCAGGTCCGGGGCCACTGCTACCCCTGCACTCCCTTGTTTCCCTGGCTTGCCTCTAGCTGCTATCACCCTGCCTTTCTCATACGGGTCCCAGAAGCGACCTGTCTTTGCTCCTTCTCTGGCCAGGAGGTCCGCCCGCTGGTTACCCTCTGCCCTGGGCTCTGTCTTAGAATGAGCCTTAACCTTGTGGATGTAAACATCCCTATTGTTCCCTAGGGCTGCCACTATCCTTACTAGCAGGGGCTTGGTTACCAGGGGCTTCCCATCTGCAGATGTGTACCCTCTGCGTGACTAAATAGCCAGATACTCTGTACACGAGTTGCAAGTAAACATACTGTCCGAACAAATCGTGTACGGGGTGGGGAATTCCTCGGGGTGTGTCACCACGTACATCACCACTGACAGTTCAGCCTGGTGGGCACTCAGGGTGCTGGGGAGTTTAAGCGCCAAGGCTATGCCTGCCTTGGGGTCCCAAACTCCGCAACCCGTGAGTCTTGTACCTGCGGACACTGAACTGGATCCATCGACGTAGATCTCATGCCCTGTGGGATATACCCCTGCCTGAAATCCAAACCCCTTCTACTGAGCATCTGTGTGGCTCCCCTGCATATATGAGGTTAGCTGCGAGCCTGGGCTCACAGAGGCCCCTGACCCTGATGGCCATTTGGGAGAGGAGGAGGGTCCAGCGAGTGATCCTGGCACTGCTGACTGTTCCATCCTTTATTCTCCCATCTAACAACATCTGGGTCGGGGTGTGATGGGTGAGGAGTGTGATAGGGGATACTCCTGTGAAAACCTGTGCTCTTTTCACAGCCCAGTGAGTGGCTAACAGATGCCTTTCACAGTTGGAATAGCCCTTCTCCACCTCTGCAAGGACTCTAGAGGAGTACACCACCGGTCTCAGCTGTCCGTGCCTTTCCTGTAAATGCACTGCACTCAGACTGTCCCCGCTGGCTGCTACTTCTAAATAGAAATCCTTTCCCCCATCAATAGCCCCCAGTGCAGGTGCCTTCTGCAGGTTCTGTTTCAACTGAAGAAATCAGCTTGGCAGCCTTGGGATCTCCCTGCCTACAGCTACATTCACCCGGCCGGAACCTGCCAGCAGCTGCCTGAGGGTTTCCACCGCAATCTCGAATGCTGCGGTGGCCCCGGGTTTCCCGCCGCCTGGGTTCCCCTCCGGGGGTGTTTTTACTTCCTTGGTGCGGTGCGGGTTGGACCGGCAGTTGTTGCGGAAATGGTCCGGCTTGCCGCACCCGTAACATACCCCCCTCTTATCGGAAGGATATCCCCCTTCCTGATGCCACTCTTTCTTGGGGGTTTGGTTGGGTTGCACCGTGTGCACCCGACCCTTTATGGGTTTTTCAGGCTTCTCCTCCTCCTCCATCCGCCGTATGGTGGTCAGTCTGCCGATCATGATGTCCTCAGTGAGGTTGGGGTCTGCGGGGATAAACCAGAGGTCTGCCCTTTGCTTTACACTGGGCAGGCTGTTTGTGATTATGGTGCGAAACCAGGCCTCCCTCTGCTCTACCATGAGATTAGCCCTGTCGAGCTGGCCCCCGCAGGCTGCGCTATACACCAGCCACAGCCTGTCCACATAGATCTGTGGGGCCTCTCCGCTAGCTGACAGGTCTTTGCTATCCTTTCAAAAGGGCTTCTCTCGTTCCACCCCATGGCTTCCAGGATGGCCCTTTTCAGAGCCTCCAAGATACAGTGTCCCCTCGACAAACAGGGGGAAGAGCCTGATAGATTCTTCCATCTATTGAGAATAGGAGCACTTTAACCGCTTCTGCATTATCGCAGGCATTGAGGTCTACTGCCTGCGCTACTTCCAGGAAATGGGCATACGGGTCTCCTTGCCTAGTCAGCTTGGGGATGTGCGATACCATAGCCTTTAGGGCTTGCACCCCATGTGGGATAATAAACTCGCTGTCGAGCGGTCCCTGGAGTTGCGTACCCTGTGGGGGGCCGTACTTTCTCTGCACAGCCGGGCATATCAGTCCCACTGCTGATGTTACTACTGGCTCCCCTTGTTCTTCAGCCGTGATCAAACTGACAGACTCGACCCTTTCTACGAGTGTCCCATACCCCTTTGGCTGGGTCGGCTCCACCTGGCCAGCCCCATGCCCTTTTGGCTGGACTGACTCTCCCTGTGGGCATCTTGGACTGCACCCTCTGTTCCTCCCTGAAGCCTGCCGGACACACTACCGACGCCTCGGGAGGCGGTCGACTGGCTTCTGCCGTCGGATCCTCCTCCACTCCCCATTCATTGGTAGCCCCCCTGGGGCCCAGCAGACACACTGTCCCCTTTACCTGGGACAGAGCCTGGAGGAGGGATTGGATCCGTTTCTGGCAGGGCGGATGATCTGCCTTCTCACGGCTGATTTCCGTGTTGACTTTATCGGCAACACGCAAATCCTCTAGCTGGCCCTGCAATTCCTGTACGTGCTTTGCATAGGTTGTACTTTGTTCCCTATGTTCCTGCCCCGCTGCCCGAGACACTGTAACCTGACTCTGCAGGTACTCCTGATGGTTGCGGAACGTTTCCTCTAACTGTGCCCTTCTATTCCTTTCCTCTATTAACTCTTCTGTGACCTTAGTACCCGCTGCACTGCTGGCTGCTGAGGTTATTACTGCTTCTTTGAGTTCATCCTGTAACCTCCCTACCTGGAGGTCTAGCTCTCTAACCTGCCTTGTCAAGCAGATTAGCCAGATCGCCTTCTCTATATTCTTTCTATAGGTTGGGCCCGCAGTCCACTGGGCCGCCGCTTCTGCCGGACGCAACGCCCTTGTCAGGCTCTGAACCCAAGCCTGAGAAAAATTAACTTTAGAAAACACATAATCTTTAATTCTTTCCTCCATTTTGGAATGTTCCAGGATCACCTTCTCTGAGGTGGTCAGCTCATTTTCCCACTGAGGTCCCATCTGGGGTGCCATTAGTTGTCGGGGTTTTTCCTTCTACGGTTGCTGGTGACCGGGTGCAACCTTCAGACTATGGTGATTTGAGTTGCTATCACCAGTGGACCTTTTCTTCCTGCATATACCCAATTACAGCTTAGTGATATGTTTGATACCTCCAATATGACTGAGGCTGCTTATACCCAATTACAGCTTCGTGATATGTTTGATACCACCAATATGTCTGCGGCCGCTTATATCCAATTACAGCTTAGTGATATGTTTGATACCACCAATATGTCTGCGGCCGCTTATATCCAATTACAGCTTCGTGATATGTTTGATACCACCAATATGTCTGTGGCCGCTTATATCCAATCGCAACCTTGACATTTTTGAGGTGTCCTGTACTCTTATCTGGTTCTGACCTCAGAATTTAGGTGGATAATGAGCTTCCCACAATAAAACACGCAGAGATGCAAAAGACAAGAAATGTTCCTGGAAAATTCAGGTAAGTCCTACTTTATTAAAACCCAGTTGCGCGTTTAAACAAGGTTACATTGCTAAAACAACACAAAGGCTACTACACACATGTATATTTGGTACGAGCCCCCAAAGTGTGGACCAAGTTAAATACAAGGTCGACACACTGGCTTGTTGAACCACCTTGAACTAAGAAAAGGTCTATGGGAGGAACGGACACATCGAAAGTTTTATACAAGTTTAAAATCCTTACACCCACTCTATCACCCACCCCCTCCTTTACACCTAACTAGCCTAAGCTGAGAGTTGGGAAAAGACTCCAGGGTGATACTCACAGTTTCCCTTTTGACAGGTATAGTGGGTCCCACCTTAAATCGGGCTTCTCCAGTCGACCTCGGAGGTTTTATCTGCTGCGAGGCTGAGTCCCTCTCTCTTCCTTCGAGGTGTCATCGGGTCTCTGTCTCTGTCTGAGTGTGTCTCCTTCCGAGTGTGTGTCCTTCTTGTGTGCGTCTCCTTCTCCACAAGAGAAGGAGACGCACACAAATCTCCCCACAAACCGACTCACAATCCCAGACCCCGGGTTAATCTCCCCACACACCGAGTCACAGTCCCAGACCCCGGGTTAATCTCCCCACACACCGAGTCACAATTCCAGACCCCGGTTTAGTCTCACCACACACTGATTCACAGTTCCAGACCCCAGGTTAATCTCCCCACACACCGAGTCACAGTTCCAGACCCCGGGTTAATCTGCCACACACCGAGTCACAGTCCGAGACCCCGGGTTAATCTCCCCACACACCGAGTCACAGTTCCAGACCCCGGTTTAGTCTCACCACACACTGATTCACAGTCCCAGACCCCAGGTTAATCTCCCCACACAACAATTCACAGTCCCAGACCCCGGGTTAATCTCCTTCTTGTCTGTCCTTCTTGTTCTTGCCTTTATATCTGGTTCGGTTCCGGCCCCTTTTGCACCCAAACTGAATCAATGTCTCATTGTTTGAGTCGAGGTGGGGATGAGGTGTTAAATGTAAAGCATTGTTTCTTGTGCACCTCGGTGCCTAATCGTCTGGCTGGCTATTGTGTCAGGGCCGGAATGTACTGAGGTGTGAGGCTTTCCTATTGTCTTTATGTACATGGGTAATGGGCTGGTAATAGGCCCATCTCCTTGATTAGATTCAGGTAAGCTGTTCTTTACAAAATGGGCCGGGTATTCCCCATTGGTCGACGATTTCCCTGCTTCTGGCCCGGCTCGATTCACTGATTGGCCGGCCCAGGATGAACCTTCCCGGGATTGGCTGGCTTCTCAGCCTGCCTGTGGCCCTCGAATTCACAAAGTGTCTGGCCACAGACATCCTTCCCAGCCTGCCTTTCTTCCTGTGGCTTGCCTTGGCTAAAGTTCGATTAAAAGGGTGTATGGAATGGTCCCATGCTCGGTTTCCTTGTTACCGGGTGCCTTTTTTTTGTAGCACTGGATTTTCGAACCTAACAACCGACTTCCCCTGTGGATTGTCCCCAGAGATCTCCCAGCACTGTTGGGGGGATGCTGGCTGGCAAAACTAAATTGGAAATGGGATGATGTTCACGCCATGTCGTCAGAGGAACAGACCTCCTGCTCAACAGTTCTAAGTCGTTTTGAACATCTCTTTCAGCCAGGTGTGGGCACCTTCAAAGGGGCTAAAGTTAAAATCTACATCACACAGGATGCCAGACCGGTCCATCACAAGGTTAGAGCTGTGGCTTATGTGATGAGGGAAAAGATTGAACACGAACTGGACCGGCTTCTGCGGGAAGGCATTATCTCACCCATGGAATTTAGCAACTGGGCAAGTCCCATCGTCCCTGTCATGAAGCCTGATGGATCAGTACGAATCTGTGGGGATTATAAGTCTACCATAAACACAGTCTCCCTACAGGACCAATACCTGTTGCCCAGAGCGGAGGACCTATTTGCCACATTGGCTGGAGAAAAACTTTTCTCAAAACTAGATCTCACATCTGCGTATATGACGCAAGATCTGACCGAAGAGTCTAAGCTACTCACCACCATCAACACACATCGAGGCCTTTTTAATGTACAATCGATGCCCATTCGGCATCAGGTCAGCAGCTGCGGTAGTCCAGCGCATCATGGAGAGTCTGCTCAAGTCCATACCGGGGACGGTTGTGTTTCAAGATGACATATTCATCACGGGCAGGGACACCGACTCCCATCTCCGCAATTTGGAGGAAGTACTAAGTTAATTGGATCAGGTAGGCCGAAGAGTTAAGAAATCCAAGTGTCTGTTTCTCGCGCCTGAGGTTGACATTTTGGGCAGAAGGATTGCGGGTGGATGTAGACTATGCAGGCCCATTCATGGGCAAAATGTTCCTCGTAGTCGTCGATGCATTTTCAAAGTGGATCGAGTGCACCATTTTAAACTCGAGCACCACCTCCACCACTGTGGAGAGCCTTATAACCATGTTTGCAACGCACGGAATTCCTGACATATTGGTCAGTGATAATGGTCCGTGCTTCACCAGCGCAGAAGTTCAAGATTTTATAGTTGACCACGGCATAAATCACATTAAGACAGCACCGTTCAAGCCGGCCTCCAATGGCCAGGTTGAGCGAGCACTGCAAATCGTTAAACAAGGCATGCTAAAAATCTAAGGTCCCACGCTGCAGAGCTGCCTGTCGCGACTGCTGCTGGCATACAGATCTCATCCTCATTCGTTGACTGGGGTTCCCCCCGCGCAACTATTGATGAAACAGACCTTAAAGACTAGGCTCTCATTAATCCTCCCAGACATGCATGAAATTGTTGAGGCAAAGCGCCGGAAGCTAACTGAGTACCATGACCGAAATTCGAGGGGGAGATGGAATGAGATAGGGGACAAAGTGTTTGTACTAAACTATGGCAGGGGTCCCAAATAGCTTGCAGGGACAGTAACAGGCAAGGAAGGAAACAGGCTACTGGTTGTACAAATGGACAATGGCCAAACCTGCCGGAGGCATGTAGACCAAGTCAAAAGTAGATTCACCAACAACACTGCAGAACCAGAGGCAGACTACAATGTGGAACTCACACCACACCTGGTGGACAGACAGAGGGAACAACCTGAGGAAAGGGCAGTCTCAACAGACAGCCCAGGCGAGATACCAGCAATCACACCGAAAGAAAAACAGGCACCAAGGCAAACAACTGAACCACAACTAAGACGCTCCATACGAGAGCGTAGACCATCTCAGAGACTGAATCTATAAAGACAATAAGACCTTGGGGGAGGGTGATGTCATGTATCTCACACTACTGTATATAACTGTATCTTACCATGCTATACATGACTAACTAGATATGACCTGTAACTACAAGCTTACTTTACCACCAGGGGTGCACTTGCCGGAGACACTGCATACCTGTTCCATACAGGTATATAAAGGCAGGTCTCAGGCAAGTGCGGCACTCGAAGCTGTGAAATAAAGGTGCAGGTCCAGAGTGACCTTGACTTCAGCATGTAACCTGTGGAAGTCTGTACTGCAGGGTCAGGACTTTACAGTCGGAGGTGCAGTATTTCGGAGGAGATGTTAAACCGAGGCCCCATCTGCTCACTCAGGTGGATGTAAAAGATCCCATGGCACTATTTCGAAAAAGAGCAGGGGAGATATGCCCGGTGTCCTGGCCTGAGGAATATTTATCCCTCACTCAACATGACTAAAAACAGATGATCTGGGTCATTATCACATTGCTGTTTGTGGGAGCTTGCTGTGTGCAAATTGACTGCCGTGTTTCCCACATTACAACAGTGACTACACTATAAAAGCATTTCATTGGTTGCAAAACGCTTTGAGACATCTGGTGGTCGTGAAAAGCGCTATATAAATCCAAGTCTTCTTTTTCTTTCTTTGTTTTCTTAATTTCTCTCCGTTGATATTGGACTATTTTTGTTCATTTTCTCCACCATCTCCGCAGTATCACCGATTCTCCACCTCGGTCTGAAATCAGTTGTGTTTTTCTTTCAATGTCCAGAAGTGCTGTACATATATCTACAGGATTTGAATGCAAAATTGTTATTGTCAAGGCCGATAGGCCGGTCAGAATAGCTTCAGCAGCAGACGAGGAAGTGCGATCATAGAATCATAGAAACTTACAGCACAGAAGGAGGCCATTTTGGCCCATCGTGTCCGTGCCGGCCGACCAAGAGCTATCCAGCCTAATCCCACTTTCCAGTTCTTGGGCTGTAGCCCTGCAGGTTACAACACTTCAAGTGCACATCCAAGGACTTTTTAAATGTGGTGAGGGTTTCTGCCTCTACCACCCTTTCAGGCAGTGAGTTCCAGACCCCCACCACCCTCTGGGTTTAAACACTTCCCCTCAAATCCCCTCTAAACCTCCTTACAATTATTTTAAATCTATGCACCCTGGTTGTTGAGCACTCTGCCAAGGGAAATATGTCCTTCCTATCCACTCTATCTAGGTCTCTCATAATTTTATATACCTCAATAAGGTCTCCCCTCAGTCTCCCCGCTTCCAAAGAAAACAAAGCCAGCCTATCCAATCTTTCCTCATAGCTAAAATTCTCCAGTCTAGGCAACATCCTCGTAAATGTGGCTTCAAGGAGCCCTAGTAAAACTGAAGTCAATGGGAATCAGGGGGAAAACTCTCTACTGGCTGGAGTCATACCTAGCACAAAAGAAGATGATTGTGGTAGTTGGAGGTCAATCATCACAGCCCCAGGTCATCGCTGCAGGAGTTCCTCAGGGCAATGTCCCAGGCCAACCATCTTCAGCTGCTTCATCAATGAGCTTCCTTCCATCATAAGGTCAGAAGTGGGGATGTTCGCTGATGACTGCATAGTGTTCAGTTCCATTCGCAACTCCCCAGATAATGGAGCAGTCCGTGTCGCATACAGCAAGGCCTGGACAATATTCAGGCTTGGGCTGGTAAGTGACAAGTAACATTCACGCCACACAAGTGCCAGGCAATGACCATCTCCAACAAGCGAGAGTCTAACCACCGCCCCTTGACATTCAACGGCATTACCATCGCCCAATCCCCCACCATCAACATCCTGGGGATCACCATTGATCAGAAACTTAACTGGACCAGTCACATAAATACTGCGGCAACAAGAGCAGGTCAGAGGCTGGGTATTCTGCGTTGAGTGTCTCACCTCCTGACTCCCCAAAGCCTTTCCACCATCTACAAGACACAAGTCAGGAGCGTGATGGAATACTCTTCACTTGCCTGGATGAGTGCAGCTCCAACAACACTCAAGAAGCTTGACACCATCCAGGACAAAGCAACCCGCTTGATTGGCTCCCCATTCACCAACTTAAACACTCACTCCCTCCACCACTGGTGCACTGTGACTGCAGTGTGTACCATCTACAAGATGCACTGCAGCAGTTCACCAAGATTTCTTCGGCAGCACCTCCCAAACCCGCGACCTCTACCACCTAGAAGGACAAGGGCAGCAGGCACATGGGAACACCATCACCTGCAAGTTCCCCTCCAAGTCACACACCATCCTGATTTGGAAATATATCGGCCGTTCCTTCATTGTCGCTGGGACAAAATCCTGCACCTCCCTCCCTAACAGCACTGTGGGAGCACCTTCACATCACGGACTGCAGCGATTCAAGAAGGTGGCTCACCATCATCTTCAAAGACAATTAAGGATTGGCAACAAATGCTGGTCTTAACAGCAACGCCCACATCTCGTGAACGAATAAAAAAAATATCCTCTGTACCCTCTCTAGTGCAATCACATCTATCCTGTAATGTGACCAGAACTGCACGCAGTACTCTAGCTGTGGCCTAACTAGTGTTTTATACAGTTCAAGCATAACCTCGCTGCTCTTGTATTTTATGCCTCGTCTAATAAAGGCAAGTATTCCGTATGCCTTCTTAACCACCTTAACTACCTGGCCTGCTAGCTTCAGGGATTGTGGACCTGCACTCCAAGGTCCCTTTTTTCCTCTGAAGAGAAATTGTTCCCATTGGCGCAAGAGTGGAGAACCAGAGGACACAGATTTAAGGTGATTGACAGAAGGTCCAAAGGTGACATGAAGAAATCGTTTTCATGCAACGAGTGGTTAGGATCTGGAATTCACTGCCTGAAAGGGCGGTCGGTGGAGGCAGATTCAAATTAAAAGGGAATCGGATAAATACCTGAAGGAAAAAAATTTGCAGAGCTTGTAAGGGGTGGTCCCGGGGGTCAGGTTCACCTCTGACCTTCTGAGCGGTTTGAATCGCTCCCACTCCCTTGGGTTCTCGACTCTGGATTTATTTGGGGGACATGATAAAGTGCAAGAGACAACTGGTTTGGTATAAAAGAACTTTGATTTTATGAAAGACAAGAAAATACAATGTCAAACTTATAATTACTCTAATAAAGAACAGTACATCACACATTCAAAGGGGTTAAATGAATAATACTCCTCCCACCTCCCAATACCTAACACTGACTAGATTAGACTCCAGGGCAAACAGGGACTATGCTTACCAATCCTTTACTGGTAGTTAGCGGTGGTTCGCGATTTCAGGGTTTGCTGAATTCTGTAGGTTCGGCTTGCCATACCCTGAACATCGGAGAAGACTTCTTACTGCACAATCTTCAGTTGGGTGGTGTCCGCTGATGCAGTAGTGTGCGTTTTGGACTTATGAGGTAAGTACCCGTTTTCTTTTGTTAGAAATAGATTTAAAGTCTCTTTAGGTAATGTTTTCACCTGTTGGTAGTCAGGACTTAGCTTGTAGAGTGGAAACTTCCGATTTTTCGGTTTCTTCCTTGTGGAGTTTTGTTTCGAAGTTGGTCGATCGCGGTGTTTTTGGTGGTACCACGTTGGCTGTGGTCGGTTGCTGCCACAATGGTGATGTTCTTCCTTCCTTTTCCGATTTCAGGACGTCGAAGCTGGAGAAGTTAGTTACAACTGCAGCGGTGGTCTCTCTCCCTTCTTGATGCTAAACACCCCTAGCAGTATCTTGAGGTAGTAGCATACCCTTTGTTAAAACAGGGCACAGTTATACTGTTGGAGCTGTTCTAATCTTAGCGCCAAATCAGCCCGGATTCTTTGTTTAATTTTTGGCAGGCTTGGTATTTCTTTGTCATATTTTGGCGGGCTCATTAAAATGTTAACTTGTCTCAGGTGTGTCGATCTTCTAAATCTGTTTCTTGATGGAAGTATTAGCTTGGTATTTGCAATGTCTGTTTGTGCTTGGGTTTTTTCATGCGGGCTGGATGGGCCTTTGTTTGTTATGCATATGCTGAAATGGCTTTCCAGATTCAGGCTGATGGTTAGCTATCTCTGGATTAATTGTTGCTATGTTAATGTCTCCTGTGGAGAAGGATTTTCGAGTATCCATAATTCTCCAGACAATTTACTTTAGTTTCAATACCCCAGACAGCTTCAATACTCAAACTGGTTTCTTTGTAGGATAGCCATCCATTAGTTCTCTAGCCCTGCCCATACAGACTAAATTTGTCTCGTAAAATCCCAAATTCGATTAAAGTTCGTAGTTTCTTCCATGTGTACTTTAGGATTTCAAACTCTCTGGTAGATAGTTCCAAATTAACTTTCCTTTCCAATGAGTCCAAACACTGGGCGGGGGGGTTCCCACGAATTTCGCACCCTTCAGGCTACGGGGAAAGGGCAGGGGCAGTGGGACTAGCTGAAGTGATCTTGCAGAGAGCCGGCATTGGCTCGATGGGCCAAATGGCCTCCTACTGTGCTGTGACCATTCTATCGTTCTATGATCTTGACACATTGATTATTTGTCATGCGCCCTCTGGTACATTTGGGACAAAAGTGTGTGAGAGGGATACAGGACCGGACAGGTGGGGGAAAAACATCTGTATCAGTATTACTTGAGTCACATCCCCATGGAACCGAAAGCAAGACAATTAATCGGATCTAAAAGCAAAATCTGAAATAAAAGCCAAAAATGCTGGAAATGCTCAGCAGCTCAAGCTGCATCTGGGGAGTGAGAAAGCACGTTAACGTTTCAGGTCGATAGGCTTTTGTCAGAACTGAAAAAAGCTCGAGTTGTAACTGGTTTTCAGCAAGTACAGAGGCAGGGAAAGAGGAGAGGGGAGGAAGGAACAAAAGGGAAGGTCTGTGATAGGGTGGAAGGCAGGTGAGATTAGAGAGACAGAAGGGATGGTGCAAGGCAAAGGAGACAGTAATGGGACAAGTAAAGAAACAAAAAAGTGGGTCTAGGTGAGGTGTAAATGGGAATAGCAGAATTATCAACAGCTGCCGTCCAAAAAAATGGAGTGAAAAATCCATCCCGAGGTGATGTGTCTCGAGCACCAACACCAATCTGGGATAACTCTCTCTTTTGCAGATACATCTAAAGGCCGTTCGTTATTTAAACAACTTCTCACTAAACGCCCATGCCTCGGCCTTTAGGTATCAGCCTTGGTTCAATGGCAGCACTCGTACCTGAGTCTGACGGTTCTGGGATTGTTGCACACCAGGGATTTGAGCACCATATCTAGGTTGATTCCAGTGCAGCACTATCGGAGGCGCCGTCTTTTGGATGAGATGTTCTGCCCAATTTATATCTGCCCCTATCTGTTAAATATCCCATGGCATTATTGGAAGAACAATAGAGTTGTCCCAGTGTATTATCCAATAATTATCCCTCAGCCAACACCACCAGAATGTATTATCTGGCCATTCAATTAAGTACTGTTTGTAGGAAGGATGTGAAGGCTTTAGAGAGGGTGCAGGAAAGATTTACAAGAATGGTTCCAGGGATGAACTGTTGTGTATCTGTAAAGCATGCACTCCCATGTTCCACCACCAGGGAGCGCATCCCGTGAAGTCCCAAGGGATCCCAGCATCCCTTGGGAGCACTGTATATAAGCCGGCCCCAAAGGCCTGTTCCGCACTCTGGAGTGTCTTAATAAAGACTGAGGTCACTGTTACTCTAACTTCCCTGTGTGCAGTCTCATCTGTGTTAGGAACACAACTACTGGCGACGAGTATACGAATCCAACGCAAAGATGCAGCAAACTGTGGGCATCCTGGAGAAGTTCTCGAAGGGTGAGGACTGGGAAGCCCATGTCGAACGGCTGGACCAGTACTTTGTAGCCAACGAGCTGGACGGAGAAGGAAGCGCTGCAAAAAGGAGAACAGTCCTCCTTACAGTCTGCGGGGCACCGACCTACAGCCTCATCAAGAATCTTCTGGCTCCGGTGAAACCCACAGATAAGTCGTATGAGGAGCTGTGTACACTGGTTCGGGAGGGAAAGCGTGCTGATGGCGAGGTATCGGTTCTACACGTGCCAGCGATCTGAAGGTCAGGAAGTGGCGAGCTACGTCGCCGAGCTAAGGCGACTTGCAGGACAATGTGTGTTTGATGGCTACCTGGAGCAAATGCTCAGAGACTTTTTTGTACTGGGCATTGGCCACGAGACCATCCTACGAAAACTTTTGACTGTAGAGACACCGACCCTCAGTAAGGCCATGACGATAGCACAGGCGTTTATGTCCACCAGTGATAACACCAAACAAATCTCTCAGCACACAAGTGCTAGCAATGTTCATAAATTAACTGGAACTGTGTTTGCGAGCAGAAATGTACAGGGCAGAAACCATGAGTCTGCAAATGCCAGCAGGCCTCAGGTGACCCAGATGACTCAGAGTCCGCAACAAAGGATGAATGCAAGGCAATTCACACCTTGTTGGCATTGTGGAGGTTTCCATTCAGCCTATTCATGCTGCTTCAAAGGGTATGTTTGCAAGAGCTGTGGAACAATGGGGCACCTGCAACGAGTTTGCAGACGAGCTGCAAGCTCTGCAAGACCTGCTAACAACCACGTGGCAGAGGAAGGTCGGTCCATGGTGGATCAAAGCAATTGCGAGCCTCAGAGAGCGAAGGCAGATGCTGAAGTACACAGGGTGCACACATTCGACGAAATATCCACCTATAATGTTAAATGTAAAATTGAATGGCTTGCCCATAGCCATGGAACTGGACACTGGCGCTAGCCAATCCATAATGAGTAAAAAGATGTTTGAGACTGTGGTGCATCAAGGCACTCAGACCAGCTCTGAGCCCCATCCACACAAAACTGAGAATGTACACCAAAGAGCTTATCACTGTCCTGGGCAGCGCCATGGTCAAGGTCACCTACGAGGGCACGGTGCACGAACTGCCACTCTGGATTGTCCCGGGCAATGGCCCCACACTGCTTAGAAGGAGCTGGCTGGGCAAAGTCCGCTGGAACTGGGATGACATCCGAGCGCTATCACATGTCGATGAGGCCTCATGTATCCAGGTTCTTAACAAATTTCCTTCCCTTTTTGAGCCAAGCATTGGAAACTTTTCCGGGGCGAAGGTGCGGATCCACTTGATCCCAGAGGCACGACCCATTCACCACAAGGTGCGAGCGGTACCTCACATGATGAGGGAGAGAGTGGAAATCGAGCTGGACAGGCTGCAATGCGAGGGCATCATCTCCCCAGTGGAATTCAGCGAGTGGGCCAGCCCGATTGTTGCAGTACTCAAAGGTGATGGCACGGTCAGGATTTGTGGCGATTATAATGTAACTATTAATCGTTTCTCGCTTCAGGACCAATACCCGCTACCTAAGACAGACGACCTACTTGCGACGCTGATAGGAGGCAAGACGTTCACCAAGCTCAAACTGACTTCGGCCTACATGATGCAGAAGCTGGAAGAGTCTTCGAAGGACCTCACCTGCATCAACACGCACAAGGGACTGTTCATCTACAACAGTGCCCGTTTGGAATTCGGTCGGCTGCAGCGATCTTCCAGAGAAACATGGAGAGCCTACTCAAGTCCATACCACGCACGGTGGTTTTTCAGGACGACATATTGGTCACGGCCCAGAACACCGCCGAGCACCTACAAAACCTGGAGGAGGTCCTCCAGCGACTGGATCGCGTAGGGCTGCAGCTGAAGAGGTTGAAATGCATCTTCATGGCAACAGAAGTGGAGTTTTTGGGGAGAAAGATCGCAGCGGACGGCATTCGGCCCACAGACACCAAGACAGAGACTATCAGGAACGCGCCCAGGCCACAGAACATCACGGAGCTGCGGTCGTTCCTGGGACTCCTCAACTATTTTGGTAACTTCCTACCGGGGTTCAGCACCCTCTTAGAGCCCCTACATGTGTTATTGCATAAAGGTGAGAACTGGGTATGGGGAAAAAAACAAGTAATTGCTTTTGAGAAAGACGAAACATTTTATGCTCCAACAAGCTGCTTGTATTGTATAACCCGTGTAAAAGACTTATGCTAGCATGTGATGCGTCGTCGTACGGAGTCGGGTGTGTATTACAACAAGCTAACGTTGCGGGGAATGTGCAACCTGTCGCCTATGCCTCCAGAAGTTTGTCTGAGGCCAAGAGGACCTACAGCATGATTGAGAAAGAGGCATTAGCGTGTGTGTTCGGGGTAAAGAAAATGCATCAGTACCTGTTTGCCTTCAAATTTGAGCTGGAAACCGATCACAAGCCCCTCATATCCCTGTTCGCTGAAAACAAGGGGATAAGTATTAATGCCTCAGCCCGCATACAAAGGTGGGCACTTGCGCTATCAGCGTATAACTATACCATCTGGCACAAGTCAGGCACTGAGAACTGTGCGGATGCTCTCAGTCGGCTACCATTGCCCACCACGGGGGTGGAAATGGCGCAACCTGCAAACTTGTTGATGGTGGCACAGCCCGCAGACTTGTTGATGGTCATGGAAGCATTTGAAAATGATAAATCACCTGTCACGGCCCGCCAGATTAGGACTTGGACCAGCCAAGACCCTTTGCTGTCCCTAATAAAAACCTGTGTACTGGATGGGAGCTGGGCCAGCATCCCCGTTGAAATGCAAGAGCCAATCAAGCCGTTCCAGCGGCGAAAGAACGAGCTGTCCATTCAGGCAGACTGCCTGTTGTGGGGTAACTGTGTAATGCTACCCAAAAAGGGCAGGGAGACTTTCATCTCGGATCTCCACAGCACACACCCGGGTATAGTAATGATGAAAGTGATAGCCAGATCCCACGTGTGGTGGCCCGGTATCGACTCTGACTTAGAGTCCTGTGTACGGCAATGCAGCGTATGTGCTCAGTTGAGCAACGCGCCCAGAGAGATACCACTAAGTTTGTGGTCCTGGCCCTCCAGACCATGGTCGAGGATCCATGTCGACTATGCGGGCCCAGTTCTCGGTAAAATGTTCCTGGTGGTGGTGGATGCTTTTTCAAAATGGATTCAATGTGAAATAATGTCGGGAAGCACTGCCACCGCCACCATTGAAAGCCTGAGGGCCATGTTTGCCACCCATGGCCTGCCTGACATACTGGTCAGTGACAACAGGCCATGTTTCACCAAGTTAAAGAATTCATGACACGCAATGGGATCAAACATGTCACCTCGGCCCCGTTTAAACCAGCCTCCAATGGGCAGGCAGAGCGGGCAGTACAAACTATCAAACAGAGCCTTAAACGAGTCAGAGGTCTCACTCCAAACCCGCCTGTCCCGAGTACTGCTCAGCTACCGCACGAGACTCCACTCGCTCACAGGGGTGCCCCCGGCTGAGCTACTCATGAAAAGGACACTTAAAACCAGACACTCGCTGATTCACCTCAACCTGCATGATCAGGTAGAGAGCAGGCGGCAGCAACAAAATGTAAACGATGGTCACGCCATTGTGTCACGGGAAATTGATCTGAATAACCCTGTGTATGTGCTAAACTATGAACATGATCCCAAGTGGATCGCGGGCACGGTGATAGCTAAAGAAGGGAGTAGGGTGTTTGTGGTCAAACTAGACAATGGACAAATTTGCAGAAAGCACCTGGACCAAACGAGGCTGCGATTCACAGACTGACCTGAACAACCCACAGCAGACACCACCTTTTGCGAGCCCACAACACACACCCAAAGGATCAACGACACCATCCCGGACCAGGAAATTGAACCCATCATGCCCAACAGCCCAGCAAGGCCAGGCTCACCCAGCAGCCCTGCAGGGCCAACAACACACCAGCCCAGCGAGGGCACAGCCAACACACCAGAACAGACATTTGTACCGAGGCGGTCCACCAGGGAAAGAAAGGCTCCCGACCGCCTCACCTTGTAAATAGTTTTCACTTTGACTTTGGGGGAGAGTGATGTTGTGTATCTGTAAAGCATGCACTCCCATATTCCGCCACCAGGGAGCGCATCCCCTGAAGTCCCAAGGGATCCCAGCATCCCTTGGGAGCACTGTATATAAGCCGGCCCCTAAGGCCTGTTCCTCACTCTGGAGAGTCTTAATAAATACTGAGGTCACTGTTACTCAAACCTCCCTGTGTGCAGTCTCATCTGTATTAGGAACACAACATGAATGACATCAATTACATGAATAGACTGGAGAAACTGGGGTTGTTCTCCTTGGAGCAGAGAAGTTTGAGAGGGGATTTGATAGAGGTGTTCAAAATCATGAAGGTCTGGACAGAGTAGAGAGAGCGAGAGACTGTTCCCATTGGCGGAAGGGTTGAGAACCAGAAGACACAGATTTAAGGTGATTGGCAGATTCAATCAAGGCCTTCAAAAGGGAATTGTGTAAGTATCTGAAAGAGAAACATTTGCAGGACTACAGTGAAAAGGTGGGGGTTGGGACTAGCTAAAGTGTTCTTGCAGAGAGCCGGCATGGGCTAGATGGGCTGAATGGCCTCCTTCTGTGCTTTAACCATTCAATGACTCTAATATCTACTGGCTTTATCTACCTGGTAATGCCCCAAAGTCAACTCCATCAAACCCTCTTCACATTGCTGATGGAAGGTGAATATTTTGTGATTTATTTTGTACATTAGACAAAAAGAATTGGTCCCCACACGAACCCAAGTGAAGGGTGTGCATTTTATAACATGGAGGAGCCCGTGTGTTTCATTGAGAACAGCGCATCTGGTGAACTCCAGGTCAACCAAGAAACCTTGAACATGCTGTCAGAGATCAACCAACTGACGGTGGTGGTGGCCATCGTGGGACTGTACTGCACCGGGAAATCCTACCTGATGAACAAACTCGCTAGGAAACAGAAAGGTACACACTTAAAACCATCACATTTAAACGAGTACCGAGGTCAGGTTACAGTACCAGATAGCTCTCAAAACTGCAGGAGTTATGGCTTGTTAGAAATATTCTGTTATTTTCATCCCTGATGAAGAAATATAAACATAAACCATGTCCATGGCAATAAAGAATGTTGAACTATTTGATGTAATTGGTTGAACGAACTTTCCTGTGCACTCAATGAAAAAGATGGAACTGGCCATTGTCTACTGCATGAACAAACCACCACGATACAATTTTCTATCGGATCTTCGATAGGGGCCTTGGGCTAGAAGTTCTGATCCCCCCGCCTCCCCGCACCCCCCTCCCCACCTTTGGGGAGATATATTTCGAAATGTGAGAAAAAGTATCGCCAGGCGATAATCCTTTTTTGATCCCGGGACTTCGGCTTTAGCGCTCCGAGAGGGAAGTGGAGCGCTAAATCAAACGCTAACCACTTCTCTTAGGGTGCTTGCGAGAGGAGCGCTGGAGAATTGTCAGTGCAGTGTTCCAGCATCAGAGGCTCTTTCCCTCGCTTAAAGGGAAGGGCCGATGATGGGTTGCAACATTCTTGTACTTAGTTGTGTGAGGCCAGGGGACTTCCATTGTAGCCCCAGTCATTCTCAGAGAGTGGAGGGCTGAGGCATTGCACAGCAATGAGGCATCACGAAATCTCAGCAGGCACCAGACTTGTGTGAAGAATGAAGTTTGACCTACCTGCTCCTCAAGTGGCTTCCGCTGTTGATGCCCGGCGATGCAGCGGGGACGGGGGCGGGGGGAGGGGGCAGCTGCGGAAGCAAATTTCACATCCGGGGCGGTAACAGAGTGCTGTGCAACGTCAAAGAGGAGTCAAGGATTATGGGGAGCGGGCAGGGAAGTGGAGTTCAGGCCAGGATCAGATCAGCCATGATCTTATTGAATGGCGGAGCAGGCGCGAGGGACCAAATGGCCGACTCCTGCTCCTATTTCTTATGTTCTTATGTATGACGTCACGATCTACCGGGCGCGAGAGACCGAGGCGGTAAGTGCTCGCGCCTGCGCAAAACCACCCAGGAAGTTCACGGGCGTTGCTGAATTCGGTGCAACCGATCGGTAACCCCTTCACGCCCCGTTACTGCCCCGTGCAGGCACTAACGAGAGGCGCAAAGCAGCCGAATTTCTCCCCCAAAGCTGGTTTCCTCCCTGTGCTGCGGTCGATCATTCATCATCTCTCTAGTTACTTCTCCCTCTCTCTCTCTCTCTCTACCTTTTTCCCATCCCCCTCTAGAAATGAGTCCCAGTGCTGGTTTTGCAATGTTATGGTTTATTGACCTGAGTTGCCACTTTCAATGGTCTGCATATTGTACCCCTAAATCCCTTTACACCCCTATCCCATTTAGACTCTTGTGTTTCAAGACGTCGGTGGCTTTTTTATTCCTCCTACCAACTCACATTTATCTATATTGAGGTTCATTGGCCATTTCCATGCTCATTCTGCAAGTTTATTGTCATCTTCTTCTGCGCTGTGGCAGTCGACCTTACTTTGCTCTTTACCTTCAGGTTACAGTTATTTGTGTCAGGTGTCACTGTGCACAAACATGGTTCAGTGGGTAGCACTCTCGCCATTGTGTCGTTAGGTTGTGGGTTCAGGTCCCACTCCGAACACTTGAGCACAAAATCTAGGCTGACACTCACAGTGCAATGCTGAGGGAGTACTGCGCTGTCAGAGGGGCCGTCTTTTTCAGATCTTCCCTCTCAGGTGGATGTAAAATATCCCATGGCACCGTTCGAAGAGCAGGGCAGTTCTTCCTGGTGTGCTGGGGGCCAATGTTGACCCCTCAATCAACATCATCAAAAAAAAAACAGGTTGTCTGGTCCTTATCACATTGCTGTTTGTGGGAGCTTGCTGTGCACAAAA
The DNA here is from genome assembly GCF_044704955.1 of Pristiophorus japonicus. Classification (NCBI taxonomy): domain Eukaryota; kingdom Metazoa; phylum Chordata; class Chondrichthyes; family Pristiophoridae; genus Pristiophorus; species Pristiophorus japonicus. The sequence goes on along the minus strand of NW_027254570.1, from coordinate 226,297 downwards.
TTGCCTGCCGTGTTTCCCACATTACAACAGTGACTACACCCCAAAAGTACTTCATTGGCTGTAAAGTGCTTTGAGACATCCTGAGGTTGTGCAAGGCGTTATATAAATATAACTCTTCCTTTCCGATCCCTCACCCATTTTACTGGTTTAAAGGTTTTATCCACAGCCCAAGTTATCCTTCCCGCTCGAACACCGCTGGTAGTTGGGCAGTCAAAGGCATCCTGCCAGTGTTCCAAAACAAACACATTCCTACATAAAGATGGCCTTGATGTACGATTCACTTTTATTCTGCAAATAACTAACTAGTTTCTACTCCGGCGAAACAAAATAGGTTTCTCACTTGGATCAACCATTCAATCCCAGAGCAAAGGGATCTGGATGTGGTGTGTGCCTCATCCACTAGAGCCAGACCACTGCCTCGTGCTACTGGACACTGAGGGACTGGGCGACATGGACAAGGTGAGTCATTCTAACTCTCAATCAACTCTTGTGTGTCATGGATCTAAGTCCATTCTATTTAACAAAGGAACACACTCAAGTTCCACTTTGCTGATGTATGCTACAGAATAGTTTTTTTAAATGGTGAGACACTATTATGGGCTGGATTTTTGAGGGGTTTGCGACCGGGTTTTCGCCGTGATTTGCCGCTTCGCGGCAAGAACCCAGTGGCAAAGCCCGAGCGGGATCCTCGGCTCCTTGTTTGCGGCGGCGATGGAACGGACTGCCGGGGAGAGCAGCGCCAGACGTGTAACGACGAGAATTGCGATACCGACCGAGTTTTGGCTCTCTCCCGCTCATCATCATAGGCAGTCCCTCGAAACGAGGAAGACCTGCTTCCATGCCAAAAAGGGATGAATTCACACGTACGCCGCACCCAGAACAGCAACAGGTAAAACATGTTGGGACAGTCCTGCCAGCAGTGGTACATTAGAAAACCTGTAAAAAAGGTAAGGTGAAGTACTCTTCTTCAGAGATTTAGTAGCTAAGGGTAATGTTGTTTGAATGTTTTTTTGAATTTCTCTCCCCTCCCTGCCCCGAGGCCCCTCTCACAGCACAAACGACCCCACACTAAAGTTGGCGAGGATCATGTTTTGCACCGCGAATGCTAGTACAACGTTCCCCGCCCTGACCGATGCACCACTGGTGCAGGCCAGTCTGGTGAACCTTCGCTGCACTCCCTCAATAGCAAGAACATCCTTCCTCAGATTAGGAGACCAAAACTGAACACAATATTCCAGGTGAGGTCTCACCAAGGCCCTGTACAACTGCAGTAAGACCTCCCTGCTCCTATACTCAAATCCACTAGCTATGAATGCCAACATACCATTTGCCTTCTTCACCGCCTGCTGTACCTGCATGCCAACTTTCAATGACTGATGAACCATGACACCCAGGTCTCATTGCACCTCCCCTTTTCCTAATCTGCCGCCATTCAGATAATATTCTGCCTTCGTGTTTTTGCCCCCAAAATGGATAACCTCACATTTATCCACATCATACTGCATCTGCCATGGATTTGCCCTCTCGCCTAACCTGTCCCAGTTACCTTGCAACCTCTTAGCGTCCTCCTCACAGCTCACACCGCCACCCAGCTTAGTGTCATCTGCAAACTTGGAGATATTACACTCAATTCTTTCATCTAAATCGTTAATGTATATTGTAAAGAAGAGTGAGAGGAGATCTCACTGAAACATTCTGAGGGGGATTGACAGGGTCATGCTGAGCAATTATTTCCCATGGCTGGTGCTAGAGGGCATACTCTCAGGATACAGTGTCGGCTTTTTAACACTGAAGAGCAATTTCTTCACTCAAAGGTTGTGAATCTTTGGAATGTTCAGCCTCAAAGGGCTGTAGATATTCAGTCGTGAGTATATTCAAGGTTGGGATAAATAGATTGTTGGAGTCGAGGGGAATCAAGGGATATGGGGATCAGGCGGGAAAGTGGAGTTGTGGTCATAGATCAGCCATGATCTTATTGAATGGCGGAGCAGGCTCGCGGGGCCGTATGGCCTACTCCTGCTCCTAACTCTTGTGTTCTTATGGGGAGGGGAGTATGGGAGGGGTAACTTTTTGATATTAATTAACTGATTCAACAACATACATTGCTTAGTGGTTTGCACTGGAACATGGGAACTAGAGGAGGTCTTTCAGCCCCTCGAGCCTGTTCCACCGTTCAATTAGATCAGGGCTCATCTGTTCCTTAACTCTATTTACCCGCTTTGGTTCCATATCGCTTCATACCATTAGCTTACAAAAAGCTATCTCAGATTTGACATTTCCAATTGATCCCCCACCCCAGCCTCAGCCTCAGCAGCCTTTATAGGAGGAGAGGATCCCAGAATTCCACTACCCTTTGTGTGAAAATGTGCCTCCTGATTTCACTCCTGAATCTTTTTCTCAAAGACCAGCCGGTAGGTGGAGACTACAGAGCCCGTTTACACCTTGGCACCCAATATTGCACAGAGTCGTAACCTAACCTGCTGTTTCATATTCAACCAGAGGGAGGGTATTGTGGGAAATGATTGACTGTCAAGTGTAATTGTTTCAATCTCTGCAGGGGGATGAAAACAATGACTCTTGGATCTTGCTGTGCTGATGAGCAGCATGTTGGTGTACAACAGCATGGGCACCATCGATTAGTACGCACTGGGCAAGCTACAGTATCCTTCATATATTGTTTGCAAAAAACACTCCCGTGGATCCAAGAGTATAAACAGGAGGAAAAAAGCACATTGATATAGCGCCTTTCACTGGAAATCAACAAGGTTGTGTTGTGATGCCCTTCATGGTAGAATACCCGGTTGACCCTGACTCTGGGGATATAGAGATGGAGAAGGAATACTAGGGCAAGGCATCCAAAGTTAGATAAAATGAGACGGATCAGGTTGGTGCAAACATTCACGTGTGAATTTATCTTACATTCACCACACACGGACTGCAGCGGTTCAAGAAGGCGGCTCACCACCACCTTCTCAAGGGCAATTTGGGATGGCAATAAATGCCGGCCTTGCCAGCGATGTCCACATCCCAGGAACAAATAAAAAAATGTACATTTGATAATCCCAGTGCTCGGAATGATATTTCATAATCGTGACTATCTCAAGGCATTATTTTGGCCATGCATTTTCCCACTCACCTAACCTGTCCAGGTCACCCTGCACCCTCTTAGCATCCCCCTCACAGCTCACACCGCCACCCAGCTTATTGTTATCTGCAAACTTGGAGATATTACACTCAACTTCATCTAAATCATTGATGTATATTGTAAATAGCTGGGGTCCCAGCACTGAGCCCTGCGGCACCCCACTAGTCACTGCCTGCCATTCTCAAAAGGACCCGTTTATCCCAACTCTCTGCTTCCTGTCTGCCAACCAGTTCCCTATCCACGTCAGTACATTACCCCCAATACCATGTGCTTTAATTTTGCACCAAATCTCTTGCGTGGGACCTTGTCAAAAGCCTTTGAAAGTCCAAATACACCACATCCACTGGTTCTCCCTTGATCACTCTACTAGTTACATCCTCAAAAAATTCTAGAAGATTTGTCAAGCATGATTTCCCTTTCATAAATCCATGCTGACTTGGACCGGTCCTGTCACTGCTTTCCAAATGCGCTGCTATTTCATCTTTAATAATTGAAGCCAACATTTTCCCCACTACTGATGTCAGGCTAACCGGTCGATCATTCCCCATTTTCTCTTTCCCTCCTTTTTTATAAAGTGGTGTTACATTAGCTACCCTCCAGTCCATAGGAACTGATCCAGAGTTGATAGACTGTTGGAAAATGATCACCAATGCATCCACTATTTCTAGGGCCACTTCCTTAAGTACTCTGGGATTTGGAAATTCCCATGAATTTGGAAGTTCCTACTTGTCTATCCTCCCTGAGTTCTGACCCCTCACACCAACCAGTGGTCAGTTTGAAGTAGAATGTTCACTGGTAAATTCCTGAGGTTCAGGTAAATTCTAACTCACTGGATTTACTGTCCTGCCAGATTACACACGCGGTTTTCTAAAACAAAATTCAAGCAGAGTGGCTGAGGTAGTGTAGTGGTTATCTTACGGGACTAGTAATCCAAGAGAGCATGAGTTCAAACCTCCTAGTGGCAGTTTGAGAATTTGATGCAATTTTTAAAATCTTGCAATGCATAATCTGGTCCTAGTAGCAGTGATCGTGATGCTCTTGTATTGTCGTACAAACCTATCTGGTTTACTGTGACTCTTGCCTCCGAGTCAGAAGGTTGTGGGTTCAAGTCCCACTCCAGAGACTTGAGCACAAAAATCTACACTGATACTTCAGTGCAGTACTGAGGGCGCGCTGCATTGTCAGAGGTGCTGTCTTTCGGATGAGATGTTAAACCGAGGCCCCGTCTGCTCTCACAGGTGGACATAAAAAATCACATGGCACTATTTCAAAGAACAGTAGGGAAGTTATCCCTGGTGTCCTGGCCAATATATATCCCTCAAAAAACAGATTATCTGGGTCATCATCATGTTGCTGTTTGTGGGAGCTTGCTGTGCGCAAATTGGCTGCTGCGTTTCCCACATTACAACAGTGACTACACTTCAAAAGTACTTTATTGACTTTAAAGCACTTTGAGACATCCAGTGGTCATGAAAGGTGCTATATAAATGCAAGTCTTTCTTTTTAGGGAAGGAACCTGCAATCCTTACCCGGTTTGCCCATAATGCTCCAATTTCAAAATTCTCCTCTTTATTTTCAAATCCCTCCATGGCCTCGCCCCTCCCTATCTCTGTAATCTCCTCCAGCCCTACAACCCCCCCCAAGATGTCTGCGCTCCTCTAATTCTGCCCTCTTGAGCATCCCTGATTATAATCGCTCGACCTTTGGTGGCCATGCCTTCTGTTGCCTGGGCCCCAAGCTCTGGAACTCCCTCCCTAAACCTCTCCGCCTCTACCTCTCTTTCCTCCTTGAATACAATCCTGAAAATCTACCTCTTTGACCAAGCTTTTGGACACCTGCGCTAATTTCTCCTTATTGGCTCGCTGTCAAATTTGTTGTCTTATAATACTCCTGTGGAAAGCCTTGGGATGTTTTACTATGTGAAAGGCGCTATATAAATACAAGCTATAGTTGTTATATGTGACTCCAGGGCTACACCAACGTGGTTGACTCTTAACTGCCCTCTGAAATGGTGTACCAGATTGAAGGCCCACCACCATGTTCTCAGGGCAAGTAGAGGTGCACAATAAATGCCAGTGATCCCCATATCCAGAGAATGAATTACAAAAAGGGTCAGGAGCTTTATTAATGCATTAACCCATTCCTGGAACAAATACATTCCAGAGAATGAATTACAAAAAGGGTCAGGAGCTTTATTAATGCATTAACCCATTCCTGGAACAAATACATTCCAGAGAATGAATTACAAAAAGGGTCAGGAGCTTTATTAATGCATTAACCCTTTCCTGGAACAAACACATTCCAGAGAATGAATTACAAAAAGGGTCAGGAGCTTTATTAATGCATTAACCCTTTCCTGGAACAAACACATTCCAGAGAATGAATTACAAAAAGGGTCAGGAGCTTTATTAATGCATTAACCCTTTCCTGGAACAAACACATTTCTGCTGTTTCTATCCTATTGTTTGGGATTGAAGAGTCCATTTTGTGGGTAAAAGGCATCTTTGTCAGAGATCTGTTGAAGGAACTTGTGCCTGGAGAATGCCAGACGGTTAAGCTGTCAGACTGATATCTGAATGCTCTGGACATTTAATTGACTAAGGGGGAGAAATTCATTGCAGCCCAGGAATGGGCGTTAACTTTAGAAAAGTTTGAGATTTAGCGTCAGGCGTTAATGAATCGCGCTGCACACATTAAATCTCATTGTTCAAAGAAAGGATTGGAGCACTAAATCAAGCGCGAATAGCCTAGCTCAGGGGCGTTAGACTCAAAGTGCTAAGCAATATCAGGTGCAGTCTAATCACAAGTTATCACTGGCACAGGCTCTTTCCAGTTCTTAAAGGGGAGGTTCATTGATGCTACAAAACCACATTCTAGTGTAGCACTTTGACATGTTGTGAGAATAAAAATGCCACGAATGTTTAGTAGCCACAAGACTCTGGAGATTAAACAGCCTTTAAATGACTGAATTCAACTGTTACACAATGTCAAACTGACAAGGAGGCAGTGAAACAGCACTAAGCTGACAGCTGCGACTCATTTCTCATGACCCCTTTAAGTAGCACCCCTGGACATGGCATCCACTGGCTTGTTGCCTCCTCCCCCTGTCACTGTCAGGGACAGGCGCGAAGGCAGGGGGACGACAATGAATTTTGCAGGTCGGGCCGCAGTGAGCAGAGCACGTGCACTGACGTCACGATCTGCCTGGCGCTGAAGTCCTCGGCGCTAACTCGTAGCAGCAATGCTACAGGGGGGGCCAGATTTGATGTACATCGCTGGATTCGCCTCGTGTAATGCTCCTGCCTCAGCTCCCCCTGCACGGCACTGACTGGCACTAAGGTACTTCATTTTTACCCCGAAATGTCGATGAGAACAGACTCTTCCTTGACACATCGACACTAATAACACCTGGCTCCGGTTAGACATTAGCACTATCCAAGTGTCAGCTGTGGCCTAGTGGGTAGCACACTTGCCTCTGAGGTAGAAGGTTGTGGGTTCAAGTCCCACTCCAGGAGCTTGAGCATATAATGCTAGGCTGACATTCCAGTGCAGTGCTGAAGGAATGCAGCACTGTTTTTCAGATGATACATTAAACCAAGGCCCTGTGTGTCCCCTCAGGTGGATGTAAAAGATCACATGATGCTATTTTGAAGGCGGCCAGTGGAGTTCTCTGATTTCCTGGTCAATATTTATCCCTTAATCAACATACCAAAAACAGGTTATCTGGTCATTATCACATTGTTGTTTGTGGGAGCTTGCTGTGTACCAATTGGTGGCAGTGTTTCTACAGTACAACAGTGATTATACTTCAAAAGTATTTCATTGATTGTAAAGCACTTTGAGACGTCCGGTGGTTGTGAAGGGCACGTATAAATGCAAGACTTGCTTTCTTTTACCCTGGGCCTCAGCACCTCGAATCTGGCAGCCATTTGTAAATGTGTTCCTTAGCTGGTCCTCAGTTACATCACAGAACTGACCGAGCACATCAAAGTGAAAGCGGCAGCTGGGACTGACCAGTCGCTGGGGTTTGCCCGGTTCTTCCTGGCCTTTGTGTGGTCAGTTGGCGACTTCGCCCTGGAGCTGAGGACAAATGACGGAGAGACATCATTGGACGATTACCTGGAGTTGGCTCTCAAACTGAAGCAAGGTAAGTGTGGGAAACCGTCAGCGGGACTGACAAATGGAACGGCTGGTTTTGTACAAGCAGCGGTGTAAAAATGTTTGGTCAGTCCAGCCGTCACCACTTGAACACACAAGTGTTGCTGTTGCACCTGGTCAGTTCTCAGTTTGAATCAGAGCACATATCTACACAGAAGGAGGCCCCTAGCTCATCGTGCCTGTGGTCACTCTGTGAAATAGCTATCCAATTAGTCCCATTTTCTGCCCCGTCCCCATTTGCTCAACATTGCGTGTTCCTGTTAGGGACATGAGCAGGACAAGTTTTATTGAGTTTTACTCCATTTGTGAGTATAATGGCATCATATTCAGAGTAGGCCAAATGGCAGGCCCCACCTACGGCCAAATGGCAGGCCCCACCTCCGGACAAATGGCCAACCACACCTCCGGCAAAATGGCAGGCCCCACCTCCGGCCAAATGGCAGGCCCCACCTCCGGACAAATGGCCAACCACATCTCCGGCCAAATGGCAGGCCCCACCTCCGGCCAAATGGCCGACCCCACCTCCGGCCATATGGCCGACCCCACCTCCGGCCAAATGGCAGGCCCCACCTCCGGCCAAATGGCCAACCCCACCTCCGGCCAAATGGCAGGTCCGACCACCAGCCAAATGGCAGGCCCCATCTCCGGACAAATGGCAGGCCCCACCTCCGGACAAATGGCCAACCACACCTCCGGCCATATGGCCGACCCCACCTCCGGCCAAATGGTCGATCCCACCTCCGACCAAATGGCCGGTCCCACCTCAGACCAAATGGCCAACCTCACCTCCGACCAAATGGCCGACCCCACCTCCAACCAAATGCCTGACCCCACCTCCGGTCAAATGGCCGGTCCGACCACCAGCCAAATGGCCGATCCCACCTCCGGCCAAATGACCGACCCCACCTCCGGTCAAATGGCCGATCCCACCTCCGGCCAAATGGCCGATCCCACCTCCGAGCAAATGGCCGACCCCACCTCCGGCCAAATGGCCGACCCCACCTCCGGCCAAATGGCCGACCCCACCTCCGGCCAAATGGCCGGTCCCACCTCCAGCCAAATTGCCGACCCCATATCCGGTCAAATGGCCGACCCCACCGCCGACCAAATGGCCGGTCCCACCTCCGGCCAAATGGCCGACCCCACCTCCGACCAAATGGCCGAACCCACCTCCGACCAAATGGCCGGACCCACATCCAGCCAAATGGCCGACCCCACCTCCGACCAAATGGCCAAACCCACCTCCGACCAAATGGCCGGTCCCTCATCCAGCCAAATGGCCGACCCCACCTCCGACCAAATGGCCGACCCCACCTCCGACCAAATGGCCGAACCCACCTCCGACCAAATGGCCGGCCCCACATCCGACAAATGGCCGGTCCCACCTCCGACCAAATGACCGGCCCCACATCCGACAAATGGCCGGTCCCACCTCCGACCAAATGGCCGACCCCACCTCCGAACAAATTGCCGGCCCCACATCCGACAAATGGCCGGCCCCACCTCCGACCAAATGACCGGTCCCACATCCGACCAAATGGCCGGTCCCACCTCTGGCCAAATGACCGGTCCCACATCCGACCAAATGGCCGAACCCACCTCCGACCAAATGGCCGGACCCACATCCGGCCAAATGGCCGAACACACCTCCGACCAAATGGCCGGACCCAACTCCGAACAAATGGCCGAACCCACCTCCGACCAAATGGCCGGACCCACATCCGACAAATGGCCGGTCCCACCTCCGACCAAATGGCCGGCCCCACCTCTGGCCAAATGACCGGTCCCACCTCCGACCAAATGGCCGGTCCCACCTCCGGCCAAATGGCCGGTCCCACATCCGGCCAAATGACCGGTCCCACCTCCGACCAAATGGCCGGTCCCACCTCCGACCAAATGGCCGGTCCCACCTCCGACCAAATGGCCGGTCTCACCTCCGACCAAATGGTCGACCCCACCTCCGACCAAATGGCCGACCCCACCTCCGACCAAATGGCCGACCCCACCCCCGACCAAATGGCCGGTCCCACCTCCGACCAAATGGTCGACCCCACCTCTGACCAAATGGCCGGTCCCACCTCCGACCAAATGGCCGACCCCACCTCCGACCAAATGTCCGACCCCATCTCCGACCAAATGGCCGGTCTCATCTCCGACCAAATGGCCGACCCCACCTCCGACCAAATGTCCGACCCCATCTCCGACCAAATGGCCGGTCCCACCTCCGACCAAATGGTCGACCCCACCTCTGACCAAATGGCCGGTCCCACCTCCGACCAAATGGCCGACCCCACCTCCGACCAAATGTCCGACCCCATCTCCGACCAAATGGCCGGTCCCACCTCCGACCAAATGGCCGTCCCCACCTCCGACCAAATGGCCGTCCCCACCTCCAACCAAATGGCCGGTCCCACCTCATACCAAATGGCCGACCCCACCTCCGACCAAATGGCCGACCCCACCTCCGACCAAATGGCCGGCCCCACCTCCGACCAAATGGCCGGTCCCACCTCCGACCAAATGACCGGTCCCACCTCCGACCAAATGGCCGGTCCCACCTCCGACCAAATGGCCGGCCCCACCTCCGACCAAATGGCCGGTCCCACCTCCGACCAAATGGCCGGTCCCACCTCCGACCAAATGACCGGTCCCACCTCCGACCAAATGGCCGGTCCCACCTCCGACCAAATGGCCGGTCCCACCTCCGGCCAAATGGCCGACCCCACCTCCGGCCAAATGGCCGACCCCACCTCCGACCAAATGGCCGGACCCACCTCCGAACAAATGGTCGGTCCCTCATCCGACCAAATGGCCGAACCCACCTCCGACCAAATGGCCGGACCCACATCCGGCCAAATGGCCGGTCCCACCTCCGACCAAATGGCCGGACCCACATCCGACAAATGGCCGGTCCCACTTTCGACCAAATGGCCGGCCCCACATCCGACAAATGGCCGGTCCAACCTCCAACCAAATGACCGGTCCCACCTCCAACCAAATGGCCGGTCCAACCTCCGACCAAATGGCCGGTCCCACCTCCGGCCAAATGGCCGGTCCAACCTGCAACCAAATGACCGGTCCCACCTCCAACCAAATGGCCGGTCCCACATCCGGCCAAATGGCCGGTCCCACCTCATACCAAATGGCCGACCCCACCTCCGACCAAATGCCTGACCCCACCTCCAACCAAATGGCCGACTCCACTTCCGACCAAATGGCCGGTCCCACCTCCGGCCAAATGGCCGGTCCAACCTGCAACCAAATGACCGGTCCCACCTCCAACCAAATGGCCGGTCCCACCTCCGGCCAAATGGCCGGTCCCACCTCATACCAAATGGCCGACCCCACCTCCAACCAAATGGCCGGTCCCACCTCATACCAAATGGCCGACCCCACCTCCAACCAAATGGCCGACCCCACCTCCGACCAAATGGCCGGCCCCACCTCCGACCAAATGGCCGGTCCCACCTCCGACCAAATGACCGGTCCCACCTCCGACCAAATGGCCGGTCCCACCTCCGACCAAATGGCCGGCCCCACCTCCGACCAAATGGCCGGTCCCACCTCCGACCAAATGGCCGGTCCCACATCCGACCAAATGGCCGGTCCCACCTCCGACCAAATGGCCGGTCCCACCTCCGACCAAATGCCTGACCCCACCTCCGACCAAATGGCCGACCCCACCTCCAACCAAATGGCTGACCCCACCTCCGACCAAATGGCCGTCCCCACCTCCGACCAAATGGCCGACCCCACCTCCGACCAAATGGCCGGCCCCACCTCCGACCAAATGGCCGGTCCCACCTCCGACCAAATGGCCGACCCCACCTCTGACCAAATGGCCGGTCCCACCTCTGACCAAATGGCCGGTCCCACCTCTGACCAAATGGCCGGTCAGACCTCCGACCAAATGGCCAACCCCACCTCCAGTCAAATGGCCGGTCCCACCTCCGACCAAATGGCCGGTCCCACCTCCGACCAAATGGCCGGTCCCACCTCCGACCAAATGGCCGGTCTCATCTCCGACCAAATGGCCGGTCCCACCTCCGACCAAATGGCCGGTCCCATCTCCGACCAAATGGCCGACCCCACCTCCGACCAAATGGCCGGTCCCACCTCCGACCAAATGGCCGGTCCCACCTCCGACCAAATGGCCGGCCCCACCTCCGACCAAATGGCCGGTCCCACCTCCGACCAAATGGCCGGTCTCATCTCCGACCAAATGGCCGGTCCCACCTCCGACCAAATGGCCGGTCAGACCTCCGACCAAATGGCCGACCCCACCTCCGACCAAATGCCCGACCCCACCTCCGACCAAATGGCCGACCCCACCTCCGACCAAATGGCCGGTCCCACCTCCGACCAAATGGCCGGTCCCACCTCCGACCAAATGGCCGGTCTCATCTCCGACCAAATGGCCGGTCCCACCTCCGACCAAATGGCCGGTCCCATCTCCGACCAAATGGCCGACCCCACCTCCGACCAAATGGCCGGTCCCACCTCCGACCAAATGGCCGATCCCATCTCCGACCAAATGGCCGGTCCCACCTCCGACCAAATGGCCGGCCCCACCTCCGACCAAATGGCCGGTCCCACCTCCGACCAAATGGCCGGTCCCACCTCCGACCAAATGGCCGGTCCCACCTCCGACCAAATGGCCGACCCCACCTCCGACCAAATGGCCGGTCCCATCTCCGACCAAATGGCCGACCCCACCTCCGACCAAATGGCCGGTCAGACCTCCGACCAAATGGCCGGTCCCACCTCCGACCAAATGGCCGACCCCACCTCCGACCAAATGCCCGACCCCACCTCCGACCAAATGCCCGACCCCACCTCCGACCAAATGGCCGGTCCCATCTCCGACCAAATGGCCGACCCCACCTCCGACCAAATGGCCGACCCCACCTCCGACCAAATGGCCGGTCAGACCTCCGACCAAATGGCCAGTCCCACCTCCGACCAAATGGCCGACCCCACCTCCGACCAAATGCCCGACCCCACCTCCGACCAAATGCCCGACCCCACCTCCGACCAAATGGCCGGTCCCATCTCCGACCAAATGGCCGACCCCACCTCCGACCAAATGGCCGGTCAGACCTCCGACCAAATGGCCAGTCCCACCTCCGACCAAATGGCCGACCCCACCTCCGACCAAATGGCCGACCCCACCTCCGACCAAATGGCCGACCCCACCTCCGACCAAATGGCCGACCCCACCTCCGACCAAATGTCCGACCCCACCTCCGACCAAATGGCCGGTCAGACCTCCGACCAAATGGCCAGTCCCACCTCCGACCAAATGGCCGACTCCACCTCCGACCAAATGCCCGACCCCACCTCCGACCAAATGCCCGACCCCACCTCCGACCAAATGGCCGGTCAGACCTCCGACCAAATGGCCAACCCCACCTCCAGTCAAATGGCTGACCCCACCTCTGGCCAAATGGCCGGTCCCACCTCCGGCAAATGGCTGACCCCACCTCTGGCCAAATGGCCGGTCCCACCTCTGGCCAAATGGCCAACCTCTCCTCTGGCCAAATGGCCGGTCCCACCTCCGGCAAATGGCTGACCCCACCTCTGGCCAAATGGCCGGTCCCACCTCTGGCCAAATGGCCAACCCCACCTCCTATTTCTCATGTTCTTATGATCTCACTGTTGGCGTTTAATTTAGTTTTGGAACCCTGGGATGTGCTGAATGTTTATTCTATTCTGTGGGTGTGAATAGATAAGTTTGTTTACGTACTGCCCTGGGATTATGTTTGGAGCCTTTCACCCACTCATACTCCACGTCTCGCCCGTTGAACTGCTGAGTTGATTTCATCAATGCAAATCCAAGAGTTGAGGTCAAGGAGGAGATGGGCCTTTTAGCCGACCTTAAAAAAATGGAGGATACTGTAACAAAGTGCGGGAGCTCGAGGGGTTGGTCACTGTGGTGTAGGCACCTGTGAGTATGCTTGCAGGTTTGTAGAGATGTTGCATTGTGAGTGGCTTAGCCAAGACTCAATAAAACCCCAGCCAGTTGAATCTAGGATGAACTGGTAATATGTAGTGTAATTGTTGAACCTTTGTTAAGAAACCAATTAGTTCTTAATAGCAATGTGTTGCTATGAATTCTTAAGCAAAGAACCCATGAAGAAAATACATCAGAGTCTCCCTGCTGCATCAGCACAGCACCTGTATCCCGAGGTTTCCCAGAGCTTTCACATCGCCGTATGCGCTGCCTGTGATTATCAGTTCCTCGAATAAAATCTGTAAACCTAAGACTCTGTTTGGAACCTTAATTCCTGGCATAGGAATTTCTCTAACTGTACTATTCAAAATCCCCCCTCTCTCTGAAGGAACTGTTCCCTTAGTCCTATTTCCCTGCCCAATCTAATTTGGTCCAACATTTGTGTCAGCTATGGTTTAGTGCGTAGCACTCTCGCCTCCGGGTCAGAAGGTTGTGGGTTCAAGTCCCACTACAGGGACTTGAGCACAAAAATAAATCTAGGCTGATGCTCCCAGTGCAGTGACCAGAGATTTTGTGGATTATGTTTGTAAAACAGCACTGTAGAAGAAATCAATCCATGTCCTAGGTTAAAGGAAGGGATAAGTTCGCTTTTGCTGATTCTGTAGAATTCACGGAGCTAGAGAAAATTACCGAAACTTATCAGCCTCAATGAACAGAATGTTGTATATACATGACTGTCTGGTCTTTGCATGAGTTTCCAGATCAGCCTAGGGACAGAGAGAAACTATGCAAGAAACAGATAAAGTGTGCCTACCGGGGTGAACTTTGTACTCACAGTTTCGTATGAATAATGCTCATAGATACAATGACCTTTGTACTCACAGAATGTATGAATAATGTTTATGTGTGGCGAGTTGCAGATAAAATTCCTGTTTCAACTGTATAAAGATAGTGCGAAGTTACCTGTAAAATTCGGAGTTCTGCCTTGGTGTGGACTAAGCGGGCTCTCCGAGATATCTCGTTTGTTTTAGAAATAAAATTCTCTCGAAGCGCAATTCTGAAAGTCTCCGCCTGAGTTAATTTAAGCTAAATTTCCTCGACAGTTTCTGGCGTAGTCGGCAGGATCTCTGATAACAAGATCCAAAAGAACTAAATTTTACTTTTAAAGAGAAAAGAGGAATTTTAAAGGACCTTCCTAGCTGAAAGGAGGAAGGTGCCTGGGCAGTCCTAGTTAAAAAGAAGGACGAGCCGCCGAGATCCCCTGGAGGGGGTGAGGCATTTAAGGTAGCTACCGCAAAGAAGCTAAAATAACAAAAAGGCAAAAGGAGACCCCGAGCTGAGCAGAAAAGAGAACACCGGTGAGCGCTTTGTAAAATACTGTATATTTTGTAGGTGTGTCCTAAACTCTCATTTCAGAAAGGATCGTGGGACATAACACCCGGACGAATGGAAAACGGCTCTAGTCGAGCAGGGCGCTCACGCCCAGCTCCTAGAAAAGGAAAGAAAGATGATCCCTCGACTGAAAAAATAAAATTAGATCCTCAAACCGAGAAGAGAATCCGTAAGGTAGTAAAGCAACGAGAGAAGATAGGAGATCCCATTGTGCCGCCCGGCTCGCCGGCGGACACTGTAATTAAAGAAACAGGAGACGACAGATACGCGGTAACGTTTAGTAGCGATTTGTACGGTTGGTCTGATGGGGATTGGCCATATGGAGGAAGTTTTAAGTTATCTTTGATAGTCCTCCAGGCCTTCCTATCCCCTCAGCACCAACAGTAGGACTTTACCCCCGTAT
Source organism: Pristiophorus japonicus (assembly GCF_044704955.1). Taxonomy (NCBI): domain Eukaryota; kingdom Metazoa; phylum Chordata; class Chondrichthyes; family Pristiophoridae; genus Pristiophorus; species Pristiophorus japonicus. Next base: position 211,246 of record NW_027254570.1, on the reverse strand, counting down.
AGAACCCCCAAAACAAGATAGTTGGCAGGAAATGATAGAAATAGAGGGAGGGGTAGCAAACCAGGACACAGGGAGGAGAGGTCCTCACCAAACAAGGCAACAAACGGCAAAAGAAGCAGCCGACTCTACCGTCCACCAAAATCCTAGGGTAATGGTAGGAACTACAGCAGTTCTGAAACCCTGGTCCCCTGGGGAAGCCAGAGATATGATCTCGGCCGCCCCGAATCCGGTAAAAAGACCAATAGCTTTTCACAACTGGCTTGAGCAGACATGTACAATTTACAATCCACTCCCAGGAGAATGTTAAACTATTATTGCAAGCGGCCTATGGATCTTCCTGGCAGGGAGTAAAAGATATGTTCCCCATCCCAACAGGGGAAAATGGAGACTGGAGAATTAATGATGACTTGCTGGATGCCGGCAATGAGTCATTAACCCATTGGCTGAAACACCGAGGAAAGAACGCAATTCTGCAAGGGGCTAAAAAGCATGGGGATATAGGGGAAGTCACCCGCTGCTTGCAGAAAGCAGAAGAATGATAGATTTTGCAGGCAGATGGAAAAATAAAATCCATCAGTTCTTTAATGGGATTAAAGAAGAGAAAAGGGAGGATAACAAAGAAAAGGCTACCCCTTGATACATGAAGTTATACAAAACTTAAAAGCTAAAATTGACTCTAATACTGAAGAATTGATGTATATAATTTTGACAAGCTTTGAGGCAGTTCAGCTTCACTGTACAGCCTGGTACACTCGACAAAAAGCTGAAACTTACCAGTGCTTAATACAGCCCTTTCTAAAGAAAGAAGAAATAATAGAAGCTACACCCCGCATTTAATTTGGACCAGAAGGATTGGGGGTAGCCATGAATTTGACACCCTTACAGCAGCAGCGGTTTAGAGAAGAGAACTCGACACCCCACCTGACATTGGCTGTAAAACCGCCAGCGAAACCCAAAGATATGGGTCCGATGATTGTAGAAATTGAAAAGGAGAAACAGCAACCAGGCTATCGACCTTGGGCAGTAATAGAATTACAGAATGTTCAGATAGAATTTATCGCCCGCACCAGGGGGATTCTCCAGTGGAAAGGTAAAAGTTATGCCTCCACTTTTAAAAAAAAAACAGCAGCCCCCTGAACAACCAAGCCCTAAGCTGCCAATGGCATTGAATCAAGTATCTTCGGAACTTTGGGCAAAACGTAAGAATCATGTTGGGAAAGTACATTCTGCAGTACCCCATTGGGTACAGCTGATAAAGAACGCCGTGTTACCAAGCATTAGGCAGTACAGACTGCCTCCAGAGGCAGAAGATGGGATAGAGCCAGTCATTTCTGCATTGTTGGAACAAGGAGTTCTAGAAAAGACACAGAGCCCGTGTAACACTCCGATACTGCCCATACCAAAGGTTAATAGGCCGAATGAGTGGAGATTTGTGCAAGATCTGAGAGCTATTAATAAGATAGTAGTCCCTATCACCCCTGTGATACCGGACACCAACATTGTGCTATCTGCTATACCACCAACAGCAACTGTCTTTACTGTGATAGATCTGTGCTCAGCCTTTTTCTCCATCCCACTAAGTCAGGAGAGTCAGTATCTGTTTGCCTTCACCTACAAGAAGCAGCAGTACACATGGACCAGGTTGCCCCAAGGATACAGCGAAAGCCCCGCCGTATATGCAGCAGCAGTAAAAACATAGAAACATAGAAACATAGAAAATAGGTGCAGGAGCAGGCCATTCAGCCCTTCTAGCCTGCACCGCCATTCAATGAGTTCATGGCTGAACATGAAACTTCAGTACCCCCTTCCTGCTTTCTCGCCATAACCCTTGATCCCCCGAGTAGTAAGGACTTCATCTAACTCCCTTTTGAATATATTTAGTGAATTGGCCTCAACTACTTTCTGTGGTAGAGAATTCCACAGGTTCACCACTCTCTGGGTGAAGAAGTTTCTCCTCATCTCGGTCCTAAATGGCTTACCCCTTATCCTCAGACTGTGACCCCTGGTTATGGACTTCCCCAACATTGGGAACATTCTTTCTGCATCTAACCTGTCTAAACCCGTCAGAATTTTAAACGTTTCTATGAGGTCCCCTCTCATTCTTCTGAACTCCAGTGAATACAAGCCCAATTGATCCAATCTTTCTTGATAGGTCAGTCCCGCCATCCCGGGAATCAGTCTGGTGAACCTTCGCTGCACTCCCTCAATAGCAAGAATGTCCTTCCTCAAGTTAGGAGACCAAAACTGTACACAATACTCCAGGTGTGGCCTCACCAAGGCCCTGTATAACTGTAGCAACACCTCCCTGCCCCTGTATTCAAATCCCCTCGCTATGAAGGCCAACATGCCATTTGCTTTCTTAACCGCCTGCTGTACCTGCATGCCAACCTTCAATGACTGATGTACCATGACACCCAGGTCTCGTTGCACCTTCCCTTTTCCTAATCTGTCACCATTCAGATAATAGTCTGTCTCTCTGTTTTTACCACCAAAGTGGATAACCTCACATTTATCCACATTATACTTCATCTGCCATGCATTTGCCCACTCACCTAACCTATCCAAGTCACTCTGCAGCCTAATAGCATCCTCCTCGCAGCTCACACTGCCACCCAACTTAGTATCATCCGCAAATTTGGAGATACTGCATTTAATCCCCTCGTCTAAATCATTAATGTACAATGTAAACAGCTGGGGCCCCAGCACAGAACCTTGCGGCACTCCACTAGTCACTGCCTGCCATTCTGAAAAGTACCCGTTTACTCCTACTCTTTGCTTCCTGTCTGACAACCAGTTCTCAATCCACGTCAGCACACTACCCCCAATCCCATGTGCTTTAACTTGCACATTAATCTCTTGTGTGGGACCTTGTCGAAAGCCTTCTGAAAGTCCAAATATACCACATCAACTGGTTCTCCTTTGTCCACTTTACTGGAAACATCCTCAAAAAATTCCAGAAGATTTGTCAAGCATGATTTCCCTTTCACAAATCCATGCTGACTTGGACCTATCATGTCACCATTTTCCAGATGCACTGCTATGACATCCTTAATAATTGATTCCATCATTTTACCCACTACTGAGGTCAGGCTGACCGGTCTATAATTCCCTGTTTTCTCTCTCCCTCCTTTTTTAAAAAGTGGGGTTACATTGGCTACCCTCCACTCCATAGGAACTGATCCAGAGTCAATGGAATGTTGGAAAATGACTGTCAATGCATCCGCTATTTCCAAGGCCACCTCCTTAAGTACTCTAGGATGCAGGCCATCAGGCCCTGGGGATTTATCTGCCTTCAATCCCATCAATTTCCCCAACACAATTTCCCGACTAATAAAGATTTCACTCAGTTCCTCTTCCTTACTAGACCCTCTGACCCCTTTTATATCCGGAAGGTTGTTTGTATCCTCCTTAGTGAATACCGAACCAAAGTACTTGTTCAATTGATCCGCCATTTCTTTGCTCCCCGTTATGACTTCCCCTGATTCTGACTGCAGGGGACCTACGTTTGTCTTCACCAACCTTTTTCTCTTTACATACCTATAGAAACTTTTGCAATCCGCCTTAATGTTCCCTGCAAGCTTCTTCTCATACTCCATTTTCCCTGTCCTAATCAAACCCTTTGTCCTCCTCTGCTGAGTTCTAAATTTCTCCCAGTCCCCAGGTTCGCTGCTATTTCTGGCCAATTTGTATGCCACTTCCTTGGCTTTAATACTATCCCTGATTTCCCTAGATAGCCACGGTTGAGCCACCTTCCCCTTTTTATTTTTACGCCAGACAGGAATGTACAATTGTTGTACTTCATCCATGCGGTCTCTAAATGTCTGCCATTGCCCATCCACAGTCAACCCCCTAAGTATCATTCGCCAATCTATCCTAGCCAATTCACGCCTCATACCTTCAAAGTTACCCTTCTTTAAGTTCTGGACCATGGTCTCTGAAATTACTGTTTCATTCTCCATCCTAATGCAGAATTCCACCATATTATGGTCACTCTTCCCCAAGGGGCCTCGCACAATGAGATTGCTAATTAATCCTCTCTCATTACACAACACCCAGTCTAAGATGGCCTCCCCCCTAGTTGGTTCCTCAACATATTGGTCTAGAAAACCATCCCTTATGCACTCCAGGAAATCCTCCTCCACCGTATTGCTTCCAGTTTGGCTAGCCCAATCTATGTGCATATTAAAGTCACCCATTATAACTGCTACACCTTTATTGCATGCACCCCTAATTTCCTGTTTGATGCCCTCCCCAACATCCCTATTACTGTTTGGAGGTCTGTACACAACTCCTACTAACGTTTTTTGCCCTTTGGTGTTCTGCAGCTCTACCCATATAGATTCCACATCATCCAAGCTAATGTCTTTCCTAACTATTGCATTAATCTCCTCTTTAACCAGCAATGCTACCCCACCTCCTTTTCCTTTTATTCTATCCTTCCTGAATGTTGAATACCCCTGAATGTTGAGTTCCCAGCCCTGATCATCCTGGAGCCACGTCTCCGTAATCCCAATCACATCATATTTGTTAACATCTATTTGCACAATTAATTCATCCACCTTATTGCGGATACTCCTTGCATTAAGACACAAAGCCTTCAGGCTTGTTTTATTAACACCCTTTGTCCTTTTAGAATTTTGCTGTACAGTGGCCCTTTTTGTTCTTTGCCTTGGGTTTCTCTGCCCTACACTTTTCCTCATCTCCTTTCTGTCTTTTGCTTTTGGCTCCTTTTTGTTTCCCTCTGTCTCCCTGCATTGGTTCCCATCCCCCTGCCATATTAGTTTAAATCCTCCCCAACAGCACTAGCAAACACTCCCCCTAGGACATTGGTTCCAGTCCTGCCCAGGTGCAGACCGTCCGGTTTGTACTGGTCCCACCTCCCCCAGAACCGGTCCCAATGCCCCAGGAATTTGAATCCCTCCCTGCTGCACCACTGCTCAAGCCACGTATTCATCTGCGCTATCCTGCGATTCCTACTCTGACTATCACGTGGCACTGGTAGCAATCCCGAGATTACTACTTTTGAGGTCCTACTTTTTAATTTAGCTCCTAGCTCCTTAAATTCGTTTCGTAGGACCTCATCCCTTTTTTTGCCTATGTCGTTGGTACCAATGTGCACCACGACAACTGGCTGTTCTCCCTCCCATTTCAGAATGTCCTGCACCCGCTCCGAGACATCCTTGACCCTTGCACCAGGGAGGCAACATACCATCCTGGAGTCTCGGTTGCGGCCGCAGAAACGCCTATCTATTCCCCTCACAATTGAATCCCCTATCACTATCGCTCTCCCACTCTTTTTCTTGCCCTCCTGTGCAGCAGAGCCAGCCACGGTGCCATGAACTTGGCTGCTGCTGCCCTCCCCTGATGAGTCATTCCCCTCAACAGTACCCAAAGCGGTGTATCTGTTTTGCAGGGGGATGACCGCAGGGGACCCCTGCACTACCTTCCTTGCTCTACTCTTCCTGCTGGTCTTCCATTCCCTATCTGGCTGTGGACCCTTTCCCTGCGGTAAGACCAACTCACTACACGTGATACTCACGTCATTCTCAGCATCGTGGATGCTCCAGAGTAAATCCACCCTCAGCTCCAATTCCGCAACGCGGACCGTCAGGAGCTGGAGGCGGATACACTTCCCGCACACGTAGTCGTCAGGGACACCGGAAGTGTCCCTGAGTTCCCACATGGTACAGGAGGAGCATAACACCCGACCGAGCTCTCCTGCCATGTCTTAACCCTTAGATACACTTAAACTGGTAATAACAATGTTAAAAGTTACTGACCAATATAAGAAGAAAAAGAAAAACTACTCACCAATCACCAGCCAATCACTTACCCCCTAGGCTGTGACGTCACCTTTGTTTTTTTGCCTTCTCCCTGTAGCTGCACCGGTACGCCTCTCGCTGACCCCGGACTCGCGCTGCTCCGAGCTCCCGCCTCCTCGACTGACTGCTCGAACTGCTCGACTCCCGCTGGCCTTTATAGGCCTCTCGCCGACCCCGGACTCGCGCTGCTCCGAGCTCCCGCCTCCTCGACTGACTGCTCGAACTGCTCGACTCCCGCTGGCCTTTATAGGCCTCTCGCCGACCCCGGACTCGCGCTGCTCCGAGCTCCCGCCTCCTCGACTGACTGCTCCGAGCTCCCGCTGGCCTTTATAGGCCTCTCACCGACCCCGGACTCGCGCTGCTCCGAGCTCCCGCCTCCTCGACTGACTGCTCCGAGCTCCCGCTGGCCTTTATAGGCCTCTCGCCGACCCCGGACTCGCGCTGCTCCGAGCTCCCGCCTCCTCGAAGACTGTTCATTATCAGACCAGTCCGTACTGCTGCAGTATGCGGATGATTTGCTTGTGGCTTCCAGCCACGGATATAGGTGCATGCAAGACTCCCTGAAACTATTACAACACCTGTGTGAAAGAGGGCACCGAGTGTCGTTACAAAAGTTACAGTTTTGTCAGACTCAAGTCGAGTACCTGGGTTTTATCATATCTCATGGGCAAAGGCAGCTAGGACCAGAAAGAATTCAGACAATACAAAGAGCCACCATACCTAAGACAAAGAAGGATATCTTGTCATTTTTGGGGATGGTTGGGTACTGTAGACAATGGATCCCTGATTATCGGGAATGGGATGCAGTCCTAAGATCAGCTGCTCTAAATGATGCCCCACCCAAGGTGGAATGGACCCCTGAGAGAGAGGAAGCATTTAAACAGTTAAAGAAAGTGATCACTAATGCCCCGGCGTTGGGACTTCCGAATTATGGAAAACCTTTTCAAATGTATGTGAATGAAAAAGAAGGATTTGCAACAGCCGTACTGACCCAAGAACACGGTGGGGGAAATAGACCAGTGGCTTATTATTCGGTTTTGCTGCCTCCAGTGGTAAGGGGAATGCCAGCATGTCTACGCGCTGTAGCAACTACCGCGGTGATGGTGGAGAAGTCGGTACCTATTGTTTTGGACTATCCATGTACTGTCATAACAGCCCACGCTGTGTTATTACTGTTGAATTCCGCTGCCACACAACACTTTACAGCATCTAGAAGAACAGGTTATGAAGTATTAATACTGTCACACCCTAATTACACCTTTCGGCACGCACCGGTAGTAAACCCAGCCACTTTCCTTCCTACTACTGACATAGAAGATCCAGACCAGCATGATTGTCTACTAACAGTGCAAGTAGCCACCTTACCAAGACCAGACTTGCTCACAGAACCTACGGACAATCCTGATCTCATTCTGTATACAGATGGATCATCGTACAGGCCGTCAGATGATTTACTTTTGGCAGGTTATGCAATGAAACGGTTGAAGCATTTGCCCTGCCTCCCGGAACCTCGGCTCAGGCTGCTGAATTGTTTGCCCTCACCAGAGCTTGTATAATAGCAAAAGATCAAACTGCCAATATCTATACTGATTCTAGATATGCATTTGGTGTGGTCCATGATTTTGGGCAACTATGGAAAAACAGAGGCTTTATCACCTCTGGCGGAAAGCATATTAAGCACTCTCAATTGGTGCTTAATCTATTAGATGCCATTCAGTTGCCAAGTAAGGTAGCCGTTATCAAATGTGCAGCTCACACAACCGGTGAGGATGAAGTAGCAGTAGGAAATAGGAGGGCTGACGAGGCAGCCAAACAGGCCGCTTCGGCACAGGCAGACTGCCTTCAAGCAGTCTCAGTTTCCCCTCCACAGACACTTGACATCCAACTACTTAAAACAGCCCAACAACAAGTTACTATGCAAGAAAGAAGGACTTGAGAACACCAGGGTTGTTTTCTGAAAAACGACATTTGGTATCACCCTGATGGGCGAACTGTTTGCCCTAGATCTCTATTCTTGCCCCTGTCTCGCCTAGCACACGGTCAGGCTGAATATGATCATCTACCCCAACCTAGTATGCCCTTTGAAAATTTGCAAATTGATTTTGTCCACATGCCTCCAGTATCAGGTTTTAAGTACCTATTGATGATAATAGACATGTTCACAAGGTGGGTAGAAGCGTACGCCACTAAGAGAGATGATGAGAAACCAGAAAAACTGAAACACTGGTTTGACACCACATGAAGCCTTATTGGGAAGACCAATGCCTACTGGCGTAAAACCACCACTGGCAGCTGAAAAAATAGCATTAATCAGACTGCCATATACGAACCATGCACATTGGAGCACCCCACCGGAGTATGTAAGTGGGAACTGAGGCCGACAAATGACACTGAGATTGCAGAAATTGGACCGAATGAAATCTGTGTGACAGGAAATAAATCTGTCTATCTGGATGGAATTCTATATCGGCCCCCCATTAATACATGCGTGAGAGGAGTATACACCTTGTATGACCCTGAAGAAAAAAGAACTTATACCTTTGGGCAGTGGCAAAATGTAGAAAAATACCTGTCTGTGCATAGGATTGACCCCCTACCCCCTATAATTAATTTGACCAGACTGCACAATTTGATACGTAATGACAAGCAAATTGAGGAAGCTCTGTCTAAACGAGGCAGAGACATCCACCAATTCAAAATCGAAATCGCAGATGAAGTCACCTCCTTAACAGTATACCACTGGTGGGATGTGTTTTACGGATGGTCCCCCAGGGCCTCAGCCGTATTGAAACTGGCCATACACCCCATAGTAATCTTGGGTGCAGTTATGCTTGCGTTGTTGATAATCATTTGTGCAATGTATATGAAATTGAAAAAATTAATTGGTCAAGTAATGGGCCTAGTATCCCACGTGGAAAGAAAAAGTGTGTTCATAAAAGAAAGGTTAAATCGCATAGAAGAAAATATATGATTACGACGAGGAAAAATGCCTTGAAATGCGACCCTACCCTGAAGGGTATGAACCCCCTTTTAAACATGAAAAGAATATGAAACCGTGTTGATCTGGAAAAGATCAACAAGGAGGGAGTTGTAGAAGAAATCAATCCATGTCCTAGGTTAAAGGAAGGGTTAAGTTCGCTTTTGCTGATTCTGTAGAATTCACGGAGCTAGAGAAAATTACCGAAACTTATCAGCCTCAAAGAACAGAATGTTGTATATACATGACTGTCTGGTCTTTGCATGAGTTTCCAGATCAGCCTAGGGACAGAGAGAAACTATGCAAGAAACAGATAAAGTGTGCCTACCGGGGTGAACTTTGTACTCACAGTTTCGTATGAATAATGCTCATAGATACAATGACCTTTGTACTCACAGAATGTATGAATAATGTTTATGTGTGGCGAGTTGCAGATAAAATTCCTGTTTCAACTGTATAAAGATAGTGCGAAGTTGCCTGTAAAATTCGGAGTTCTGCCTTGGTGTGGACTAAGCGGGCTCTCCGAGATATCTCGTTAGTTTTAGAAATAAAATTCTCTCGAAGCGCAATTCTGAAAGTCTCCGCCTGAGTTAATTTAAGCTAAATTTCCTCGACAAGCACAGATAAAGAGAGTGCTGCACTGTTGGAGGTGCAGTCTTTCGAATGAGACATTAAACTGAGGCCCCATCTGCTCTCTCAAATGGAAGTAAACGATCCTATAGCACTATTTCGAAGAGCAGGGGAGTTATCCCAGGTGTCCTGTGGCTAATATTCATCCCTCAATCAACATCACAAAGAGACAGATTATCTGGGTCATTATCAGAGTGCTGTTTGTGGGAGTTTGCTGTGTGCAAATTGACGGCCGCGTTTCCCACATTACAACAGTGACTACACTCCAAAAGTACGTCATTGGCCGTAAAGCGCTTTGAGACGTCCGGTGGTCATGAAAGGCGCTATGTAAATGCAAGTCTTTCTGTAGGAGTTGTTCCCGAGTCCAATTCCCCGGCTCTTTCCCTGTACTTTTGAATCCTGCTGCTCCCTTCGTTTCCGGTTGGACATTCCTTATCCCAACAATTCTCTGCTTCAAAAATTCCCCGAACTTCTCCTCTTGTTCTTTCCACTATTATTCTAAATTTATACATATAGTTACCGACAAGAATGATTCCAGGGATGAGGAACTTCAGTTAGGGGACAGACTGGAGAAGCTGGGGTTGTTCTCCTTAAAACAGAGAAGGATGAAACGAGATTTGATCGAGGTGTTCAAAATCATGAGGGATCCAGACAGAATAGAGAGAGAGAAACTGTTCCTATTATCAGAAGGTCGAGAACCAGAGGACACAGATTTAAGGTATGTGCAGAAGAACCAAAGGCGACATGGGGAAAACCTTTTTACGCAACGAGCGGTCAGGATCTGGAATGCACTTCCTAGGAGGGTGGTGGAGGCAGATTCAATCATGGCTTTCAAAAAGGAATTGGATAAGTACTGAAGGAACAAATCGCAGGGCTGTTAAAACCCCTGTCGAGAGTACCGCCAGGGACCTCGGTGGCCATCGGCTGTCCTCTGAGCGGTACTTGGGTGGGCAGAGGCCTTCATCAAATTTGGGCCCTATGATTCTACTCACTGTATCAAAATCCTTTGTACTTTCCAACACATCTATCAGTTGTCCTCTTAATACTGTCTTACTATGTGTGCGCACTAGGGCCGTGCAGCAGATCAGGTCTCCATTCGTCCTGGTTAACCCTTGCCACTGGACCAAGACCTAGCTCTGTCAAACCCGTGTGGTGGCTGGTGTGCAACGGTCACCACACGTTAAAAAAATCCACGCACAGGCATCTTCCACCCTTCAATATGTAGTTCAGGACCTGGAATAGAAACATAGAAACATTGAAATATTAGGTCCTTCATTGAAACACCTGCAAACTCATCCTTTTTTGGCGTGGAAGCAAGTCATCCTGGTTTCGAGGGACTGCCTATGATGATGAATATTGTCTGTTCTAATGAAGAAGAAGAAACAGTGTCTCCAGCCTCTCCTCATTCTGAGGCCTCTCATCCCAGGATCATCGCGATGAATCTCCCCTGCACCCTTCACATGAGCTTGACGTCCTTCCCGAAGTAAGGTGCCAAACCTAACCATTGACTTGTAGTGGTTTAGTGTGAAGTTTCTTCAGCTGATTTTGATTTTTTTTCCTTCTCTCAGGCTCAAGGAAAAAGAATGTTGACTACAATCTGCCCAGGGAGTGTATCCGGAGCTACTTCCCCACCAGGAAGTGTTTTGCGTTTGTCAGGCCGGCCGACAAGGATGTGATGAAAAACATGGACCGGGTTACGGACACCTGCCTGGATCCTTCTTTGTGGAACAGACCAGAGATTTTGTGGATTATGTTTATAAAACAGCACAGATAAAGAGACTGAAAGGGGGCCACGCTGTCAATGGGAGATGTAAGTCACTGTGCACTGTCACTGTCGGGTACGGTAGCATAATAGTTATGTTGCTGGACCAATGATCTGGGGCTGAGTTCAAATCCCACCATGGCAGCTGGGGAATTTAAATTAAGTTCATCAAAGATTGTTCTCCTTAGAGCAGAGAAGGTGGAGAGGATATTTGATCGAGGTGTTCAAAATCATGAGGGGTCTGGACAGAGTAGATAGAGAGAAACTGTTCCCATTGGTGGAAGGGTCTAGAACCAGAGGGACACAGATTTAAGGTGATTGGCCAAAGAACCAAAGGCGACATGAGGAAAAACATTTTTATGCAGCGAGTGGTTAGGATCTGGAATTCACTGCCTGAAAGGGTTGTGGAGGTAGATTCAATCGTCGGTTTCATAAGGGAATTGGATATGTACCTGAAGGGGAAAAAATTTTGCCGGGGCAAGGGTGGGGGAGTGGGACTAGCTGAAGTGCTCTTGCAGAGAGCCGGCACGGGCTCGATGGGCCGAATGGCCTCGTTCTGTGCTGCAACCATTCTATGATTCTAAGTGTGATCACATTTACGATGGGCCTCAATAGAGATGAGAGTGCGTGCGGAAGGCATGACGGAAGGTTAGGAGAGCTACACAGCTGGGGTTTGTTCAACCACGTTCAGAGGGCATGCAATTAAATGGAGATTTAGGTACACTGTGAAACACGAACACCTCAGGTAAATGATCAGCACTAGTTTAAAACAATATATCACAATAGATGTACAGGAGAAACCTTGGGGCCGCAATTACCCTTTTCCGAAAGGCCTGTTAGTGCCACCGGGAATTGCTAATGGGGTGTTAAGTACTTTTCGCTCTGCGGCAGGCAGCGGAAGTGACCCGCCTGGAATTTCCCCCGGAATGCCGAGGGCAGAAACGGCTTTGCGCCGTGCCCAGTAGCTTTCGCGCCGATGATGTCATCGCCGTGCACACCAACCCCTTTGTGCGCCGCGGGGGAAATGGCTTCGCGGGACGAGGTAGAGAGAGAGTTAGCGAGACGGGTCACAGAGCGGTGGGGCACCCCGGCCGCCATCTTTTTTTTATTGTCGGCCAACTTTGGAGTTGGCACGAAAATGGCGGCCGCGAGTTCGGCCGGGCCGCCAACAGATAGGGGGGGGGGGTCATGTCCGCACTGAGCCAATGTGCTCAGCACAGGGCTGATCACAGCACCCCACTCCCACCTCTCTTCCTCCCTGAGAGCGCCCCGAGAGCGGCAGGATGATTTTTCCGGTTAAAGTGCCCAATTCCAGGATTTGAAACGTGCTCCTACTGCCGAGCGAAAATAAATCATCTAATTCGAATTAAGCGCCCAAAATTCCGCCCCTTTATGTACTTTTGAAGCCAGCAGTTTACAACCCTGGGCCTGTTTTCCTCAGTGCTGGGAACCCTGGCAGTCACCTACGTAGAAGCAATCCGCAGCGGGCAGATCCCGTGTCTGGAGAACGCTGTCACTGCGTTGGCGCAGATCGAGAACTCAGTCGCGGTGACGGAGGCTGCCAAGGCTTATGAAAACCAGTTGAAAAAACTGGTCAAGCTCCCGACAGAAACGATGGAGGAGTTATTGGCGATCCACAACCGGTGTGAGGCGGAGGCACTGGAGCACTTTATCAAACGTTGCTTTAAGGACGAAGAGCAGAAGTATCAGAACCAACTAATGGTAATTTATCGGGAATCGGTGCTACGGTCACCAGCATCTATTGGTTCTGTCTTTGGAAGGAAAAGTTGATGATTTGTGGTATCATATATCCAGACATTGGAAAACATTTTCTTTTGATAAAACTTCCGGTTATATTTGTCTTTATGCTCAAGTATGTTCTATTGTAAATTGCTATGTCAACATTTGACACTTACTCTTGTGTGTGCAACTGACCATGGGATCATGCATTTTCTGTTTAATTATTTCTAAATGGCCTATGGTACAGAGAGTGAATAATTGTGCTTTAATCAGTGAGTAATGGACTTTTGGGGAAGTTACAACGATTCTAATGCACAATTACCTAACTGGCATTCAACCTCTAATAGAAAGAAAGAAAGACTTACATTTCTATAGCAACTTTCATGACCATCAGTGATTCGCGTCTCAAAGTGCTTTACAGCCAATGAAGAACATTTGGAGTGTAGTCACTGTTGTAATGTGGGAAACATGACAGCCAATTTGCGCACAGCAAATGGGCAGCACACTCGCCTCTGAGTCAGCAGATTGTGGGTTCAAGTCCCACTCCAGGGATTTGAGTACATAAATCTAGGCCGACACTCTAGTGCAGTGCTGAGCGAGTGCTGCATTGTCGGAGGTGCCGTCTTTTGGATGAGAGTCCCTGTTTGCTCTCTCAGGTGGGCTATAAGATCCCATGGCACTATTTCAAAGAAGAGCAGGGGAGTTATCCCCGGTGTCCTGGCCAATATTTACATTTCTATTTATATAAATACAAGTATTTCTTTCTTTCTTTCTACCTGCGTGTGATTCATGTACAAGGACCCCCAGGTCTCTCTGAATGCAAACACTTCCCAGTCTCTCACCATTCAACAAATATTCTGTTTTTTATTTTTCCTATCAAAGTGGATAACTTCACACTTCCCCACATTGTATTTCATTTGCCATGTTCTTGCCCACTCAGTCAACCTGTCTATATCTCTCTGCAGCCTCTCTACATTCCCTTCACAGGTTATTTTCCCACCTAGCTTTGTATCATCGGCAAACTTCTATACATTACACTCGGTCCCTTCATCTAAGTCATTGATATAGATTGTAAATAGCTGAGGCCCGAGCCCAAGGTAGGACACTGCTGGACTTTGAGTTTGGAGAAATATAGTATTTTGAACACTGCATAGGGTAAGTCCATAATGCAAACTTTGAAATCCTTTATTTTTTATTAGGCAGTGCAGCGACTCATTGTTTTATTGTTGACAACAGAACTCTGTGGCCACAAGTTACAAAGCCATGTGTGTGAAGAACGCCCAAGAATCTCAAGACAAGTCGTCCGCCATCATACTGGAGCTGGGCAGTGCGGTGGAATCTAAAAACAAGGATCGGTATTACGTAAAGCCAGGAGGGTACGCGGAGTTTGAGGAGGACATAAAGGCGCTGGTTGAGGAATACCGAGTCACACCAGGCAAAGGAGTCCAGGTACGCCCTCAGCGCCAGGAACATTTCTGGATCATTTAATGTTGACTGGGTGGACCCAGGCAAATGTTCATTCAGGCACTCTATCTCCATTCTTGCAATTCAGATTGAAGAATCTGCCAAACCCGTGTCTTAAACAGCCCGGTTGTTTTTGAACTTGCTTTCCAGGAGTAAAACTAATCTGATTGGTGATGGGAATTGGGCAGTTTGTATAATGGCCAGTTGAACTGCAACGCTAGTTGTACACCCATGTGGCAGATTTAACATCCACCATATTGTCTTTAATGAACATAGGAATGGGAGTTTTTTTATTTTATTTATTCCTGGAATGTGGGCGTCACTGGCAAGGCCAGCATTTATTGCCCTCCCCTAATTGCCCTCAAGAAGCTGGTGGTCATCCACCAAGGTAGTTAAGAGCCAACCACATTGCTGTGTGTCTGGCGTCACGTATAGAAGAAGATAGGCCAGACCGGGGAAGGGCGGCAGATTTCCTTCCCTAAAGGACATTAGTGAACCAGTTGGGTTTTTCCAACAACCCGGTAGTTTCATGCATGCATTTCTCAAAAATATCACCATTACTGATACCTGCACTAGCTTTATTTTTTAATTCCAGATTTATTTACTTAACTGAATTTAAATTCGCCAGCTGCCGTGGTGGGATTTCAACTCTAGTCTACGAGATTATTAGGCCAGGTCTTCTGGATTACTAGTCCAGTAACATAACCACTATGTTACTGCTCCCTTCATCACCTTGAAACCTGTTCTACCATTTGGTCAGACTAGGGTTAATTTATACCTCATCTCCAATTATCCAAAGCTGTATTTTCTTGCAATTTTAGTATTGTGTGAGTTTCCTTAAAGTGTACATACGAGGCGAGGAGTTTAGGGAGGGGGACAGCGGGTACTTATAGTCTCCTGCCCGTTTAATTCTACTCTCCAATCTGTCTCATTCTATCCTGTAACCTGTCCCCCTCTATCCTCCTAGCTGTCTCCCTTTGTTTCCCGCTAAGCCCTGTGTTGTGTATCTGTAACGCATGCACTCCCATGTTCCGCCACCAGGGAGCTCATCCCCTGAAGTCCCAAGGGATCCCAACATCCTTTGGGAGCACTGTATATAAGCCGGCCCCTAAGGCCTGTTCCTCACTCTGGAGTGTCTTATTAAAGACTGAGGTCACTGTTACTTTAACCTCCCTGTGTGTAGCCTCATCTGTGTTAGGAACACAATACCCTGAATACACGCTTCTCACTTTCCTTCCCCTTTAAATCCCTGAGCCATTGAAACCAAAACTCATGACATAGTCTCCGACTCAAACTCGTTCCTTTTTCCAGGACTTCTGAACTGTGGAGCTACTCAGCTCCCTCCAGCTTCACTTTCTCTCAGATTACAATACTTTATAAACCGAAGCGTGGTGTTGCATAATCGCCACAACTTGTTTACCTCGGGTTCACCCTCCTCCCCCACTCCCTTACAACTGGGGTGTGTCCTCCCCTCCGACCTTTGGCATCTCATGCGACAATATTCCTTTGTTGAATGCTAGCAATCTCCCCAAAACAAACTCTGTTTTCTTTTTACAGGCTGAGGAAGTTCTGCATGCATTTCTCAAAAGAAAGGAGCAGCGCTTGGAGGCCCTTCTACAGGCCGGCGTAACCTTGATGACGAGAGATAAAGAACAGTTTGCACCTCAGTCAGCAAAATTCATCAGCTGGGCCCTGAGTGTGGGGCAGGGTGTTAATAGAGGCATTACACAAAATCGCTTCTCGGCCTTTTGGCTAAGATCTGCATAACTAACCTGACCAGCCACCATGACTTCCGGGTGGTTTCTCCCTGGTCAGGAAGGTATATGCTTACATTTTTGTAAACAGGAGGTGGGTGGGATTGGTGACCCATCCACCTCCACGGAGGTGTGTGGGGGACCTGACCCATCCACCTCCATGGCACGAACCTGGTATTGCAGTACTTCCAGGAACGGTGCAGTGGCTCTAGGCCTTTTGGCTAAGAGCATTGGCGCAGAGTGATCCTTGACTGGTGCAGGGTGACCTCTGGCGTTTGTGACTTGACAAAGAATTGGAAACGATTGGCTACGAATTTATTAAAAAAAAAAAAAAAAAAAAAATTACACAAAATCGCTTCTCGGCCTTTTGGCTAAGATCAAGTGTAGTACCGTTTCTGACCAGCCACCATGACCTCCGGGTGGTTTCTCCCTGGTCAGGAAGGTATATGCTTGCATTTTTGGAAACAGGAGGTGGGTGGGGAGGTTTGACCCATCCACCTCCACGGAGGTGTGTGGGGAACCTGACACGAACCTCTGCTCGAACCGCCCAGTGCCACTTTCATCGTGGCCTGGAGTGGGCGGGGGTGGGGAGAGCCGCTGGAACCACCCGCTGACATCAGTAAGTGACCTCCCGCCCGCTCCAGGCCAGATTGGTGTGGGCAGGAGTCGGCGGGAGTTGGCATTGGACCGCTGTGTGCAGGCAGCTCTGTCCTCAACGCTAAGTGTCAAGATGCTGTAAAAAAGGTTAATGAAGTTTATTTAAATTTTATCTTTACAGGTACTTACCTGGATGCGGTCCCCTAAAGGTCGTCAGGTTTTTTTGTTTTGTTTTTGATGCTTTTTATTTTTAGTTGTTCGACCTTCCCTGGGCCCAACTACATGCTCAGCAGCCCTAGCAGGTTAGGCCTAAATTCTCGAGAAGAATGAGAGGTGATCTCATTGAAACAGACAAAATTCTTACAGGGCTTGACAGGGTAGATGCAGGGAGGATGTTTCCCCTGCCTTTGGAGTCTAGAACCAGGGGGTCACAGTCTCAGAATAAGGAGTCGGCCATTTAGGACTGAGATGAGGAGGAATTTCTTCACTCAGAGGGTGGTAAACCTTTGGAATTCTCTACTCCAGTGGATGCTCAGTGGTTGAGTATAATCTAGACAGAGATCGATAGATTTTTGGATATTAAGGGAATCGAGGGATACGGGGATAGTGCAGGAAACGGGAGTTGAGGTCGAAGATCAGCCATGATCTTATGGAATGGCGGAGCAGGCTCGAGGGGCCGAAAGGTCGGCTCCTGCTCCTATTTCTTACGTTCTTATGTTCAAAATTCAGCAGATTTATAGAATCATACAGCACAGAAGGAGGCCATTCAGCCCATCGTGCCTGTGTTGGATTGAAAGAGTTATTCAATTCATCCCATTCCTTCACTCTTTTCCCATAGATCTCTTTATACCCCCCCCCCCCCCCCCCCCCGCCTTGCGATTAATGTCAGTAACCTCAATTTAGCTGTTTGGTGCCTGGTACAAAGTAAAGGACTCGGGAGCCAGAGATAGCTATCTCTCCAACAGTGGTCTGCCACTCACAATCCCAGAGCAACACTCTCCTAATGCCGTGTTGTGCCAGACATCATATTACTCATTTATTTATCATCGGGATGTGGCCGATGCTGGAAAGACTTAAGACCAGAAACTGCGTAGCGCCCCGTTTGGGGAGATAGATTTTGCGGGAACGCAAAGGTATCGGCGGGCCCTACTCAATTCTGGCAGAGGCAAGCTTCCGGATTAATGCTCCGGGAGGGACATGGAGCGTTAAATCAAGCGCCAGCACTTCCCTTGGAGCGCTGAACCAGGCAGGAGGGGCGGTATGGTCAGAGCACTGCACAGTGTCCCGGGCAGCACTGCCGGGATCGGAGGCTCCTTCCCTCCCTGAAAGGGAAGGGCCATCAATAAATGCAATCCCTTGCTAGCCGTCGGCAGCCGCGACCATCAGCCCCACGCACTCTAACAGAGCGCAGGGCTGATCAAGCACGCCGGAAGAAAATGCGACAAGAAAATGGCCGGTGGGTTCCAAAAAAAAGTTTTCACTTACCTCAGCGGCAATGCCCTTGCAAAACCGCTCCCCAAGCTGCCGGCAGAGCTCACAACACCTCCTGCCGCTGGCCGGTGTTGTCGCATCTGCGGTGGTACCAGCCGATCGTCCGGGCGCAGGAGATCGTGGTGTTAGGGGCTACCACCATCGCTAACCTGCGAGGCAAGTTGGTGGGTGTTGGTACTCTCACCGCGCCCTGTCGCTGAGCCAGAGCGCCCTCTTATCGCCCCACGCAGGCGCAAACGAGGCCAATTTCTCCCTCCTATTGTGTTGCTCATCTCTAGTTGCCCTGAGAAGGTGATGGTGACCCATTGCAGTACCGAAATAGCCTCACAATGTTTATACACTTTTTCTTACAGCTTAATGGCTTGCCATTTCAGAGAGCAAACCAAGTAGGGTGAACTAGAATCACGCAGAAGCCTGACTTGTGTAGGGCTGGATGTGGTTAGAGAAGGTGCTCCAGGGATTATTTTCTGATGGACATTATTGAAACATTTGGATTTTCCACTCACCAACCCACAAATTACCTTATGGAATCCAAGGTCACAACTTGAAAGAGCAGACATGCACCTACTGGGCTGAGACTGGGTGCTATTTCCAATACAGGGAAGAGTCTTTCATCTTATTACACTGAAGCTGGGTCTTTCAGTGCTCATCATCAATGTGCCCATCCACCATATCATTCTGCTTGTCTTCTGCATATTCTTAACAAGTGTGAATTTTGTTCAAACAGTGAACTTTTTCTTTGATTTGTTCATGGGACGTGGATTCACTGCCCTTAGAGAAGATGGTCTTGAATCCCTGCAGCCCATGATATTTTGTAATGGTTTGGTACAACTGTGTTTCAGAGAGCAGTAAAGAGTTAACCACATTGCTGTGGGTCTGGAGTCTCAGAGACCAGACCGGGTAAGGCGACAGATTTCCTTCCCTTAAGGACATCAGTGAACCAGATAGGTTTTTACAACAATCATTGGTCATACTCGGTTTTTAGTCCAGATTTATTTAACTAATATGAATTTAAAATCCCCAGCTGGTAGGATTTTAACTCATATCTCGGGATCATTAGTCCAGGCCTATGCCAGTAACATAACCACAAAGGTACCATAAGCTCTGCTTAATGAATTATTGAGTCTGACAGAGAACAAGGTGCACTAGGCTCAGTGCCCAAATTTTTGCATCCTGCCCAAGATCCTAGAACCAGAGAGATTTACAGCACAGAGTCACATTTGAACCAACTCGTGGTTTGAGCGATCCAAAAATAATTCCGCTCTCTCACCGTATCCTTGTATCCTTTTCAGCTTCCTTATCCAATTTGCCCTGAAAAGATGCACTGATCTCTGCCTCAACCATTCCTTGTGTCAAATTCATGCAGGGGAAATCATGTTTAACTAATTTACTAGAATTCTTTGAGGATATAACGAGCATGGTGGATAGAGGTGTACCGATGGATGTGGTGTATTTAGATTTCCAAAAGGCATTCGATAAGGTGCCACACAAAAGGTTACTGCAGAAGATAAAGGTACGCGGAGTCAGAGGAAATGTATTAGCATGGATAGAGAATTGGCTGGCGAACAGAAAGCAGAGAGTCGGGATAAATGGGTCCTTTTCGGGTTGGAAATCGGTGGTTAGTGGTGTGCCACAGGGATCGGTGCTGGGACCACAACTGTTTACAATATACATAGATGACCTGGAAGAGGGGACAGAGTGTAGTGTAACAAAATTTGAAGATGTCACAAAGATTAGTGGGAAAGCGGGTTGTGTAGAGGACACAGAGAGGCTGCAAAGAGATTTAGATAGGTTAAGCGAATGTGCTAAGTTTTGGCAGATGGAATACAATGTCGGAAAATGTGAGGTCATCCACCTTGGAAAAAAAAACAGTAAAAGGGAATATTATTTGAATGGGGAGAAATTACAAAATGCTGCGGTGCAGAGGGACCTGGAGGTCCTTGTGCATGAAACTCTTTTGAGTCCTTGTGCATGAATCCCAAAAAGTTAGTTTGCAAGTGCAGCAGGTAATCAGGAAGGTGAATGGAATGTTGGCCTTCATTGCGAGAGGGATGGAGTACAAAAGCAGGGAGGTCCTGCTGCAACTGTATAGGGTATTGGTAAGGCCGCACCTGGAGTACTGCGCGCAGTTTTGGTCACCTTACTTAAGGAAGGAAATACTGGCTTTGGAGGGGGTACAGAGACGATTCACTAGGCTGATTCCGGAGATGAGGGGGTTACCTGATGATAGATTGAGTAGACTGGGTCTTTACTCGTTGGAGTTCAGAAGAATGAGGGGTGATCTTGTAGAAACATTTAAAATAATGAAAGGGATAGACAAGATAGAGGCAGAGAGGTTGTTTCCACTGGTGGGGGAGGCTAGAACTAGGGGGCACAGCCTCAAAATACGGGGGAGCCAATTTAAAACCGAGTTGAGAAGGAATTTCTTCTCCCAGAGGGTTGTGAATCTGTGGAATTCTCTGCCCAGGGAAGCAGTTGAGGCTAGCTCATTGAATGTATTCAAGTCACAGATCGATAGATTTTTAACCAATAAGGGAATTAAGAGTTATGGGGAGCGGGTGGGTAAGTGGAGCTGAGTCCACGGCCAGATCAACCATGATCTTATTGAATGGCGGAGCAGGCTCGAGGGGCTAGATGGCCTACTCCTGTTCCTAATTCTTATGTTCTTATGTTCTTAAATCATCACTCCAGCAACCACTGCATAAAGCGATGTATCCTACCCCCTCTCTCCCCACTCTCAGTGGCCAATGTATCCTTCCTATGGTATGATGCCCAGAACTGCTCACAGTGCTCCAGGTGTGGTCTAACCAGGGTCCTGTATCGCTGCAGCATAACTTCTACCCCCTTGTATTCTAGTTTTCTCATACTCCAGTCCTCACCTGCAATGGCTTCTCTTCCCACTCCCGGTGTCCCCAAGGATCTATCCAAGGCCCTCTCCTATTTCTCATCTATATGCTGCCCCTTGGCGACATGATCCTAAAACATGGTGTCAGTTTCCACGTGTACGCTGACGACACCCAGCTCTACCTCACTGCCACGTCTTTCAACCCCTCCACGGTCTCCAAATTGTCAGACTGATTGTCCAACATCCAGTCCTGGATGAGCAGAAATTTTCTCTCATTAAATATTGGGAAGGTCGAAGCCATTGTCTCTGGTTCCCCGCCACAAACTCCGTTCCCCAGCCACCGACTCCAGCCCTCTCCCTAGCATCTGTCTGAGGCTGAACCAGACTGTTCGCAACCTTAGTGTCATAGCTGACCCTGAAATGAGCATCTGGTCACATATCCACAGGCATAACTAAAACCGCCGATTTCCACCTCCGTAGCATTGCCTGTCTCCGCCCTGCCTCAGCTCATCTGCACCTGAAACCCTCATCCATGCCTTTGTTACCTCTAGACTTGACTATTCCCACGCACTCCTGGCTGGCCTCCACATTCTACCCTACGCAAACTTGAGGTCATCCAAAACTCAGCAGCCCTTGACCTAACTCGCACCAAGTCCCACTTACCCATCACCCTCTGTGCTCACTGACCTACATTGGCTCCCGGATAAGCAACGCCTCCATTTCAAAATTCTCATCCTGTTTACAAATCCCTCCCTGACCTCGCCCTTCCCTATCTCTGTAATCTCTGTCAGCCCCATAACCCCCCGAGATATCCGCACTCCTCTAATTCTGCTTTCTTGAGCATCCCTGATTTTAATTACTCAACCTTCGGTGGCCGTGCTTTCAGCTGCCTGGGCTCCAAGCTCTGGAACTCCCTCCCTAAACCTCTCCGCCTCTCTACCTCTCTTTCCTCCTTCAAGATGCTCCTTAAAACTGACCTATTTGACCAAGCTTTTGGTCACCTGCCCTAATTTCTTATGTGGTTCGGTGTCAATTTTTTGTCTTATAATACTCCTGTGAAGCGCCTTGGGACATTTTACTACATTAAAGGCACTATATAATTGGAATTTATATAATTGGAGGTGTTTATGCTCCACCCGAGCCTCTACTGTTTGGAATTCTGAAGAATGAGAGTTGACCTTATCGAAACGTATAAGATTATGAGGGGGCTTGACAAGGTGGATGCAGAGAAGATGTTTCCACTGATAGGGGAGACTAGAACTAGGGGGCATGATCTTAGAATAAGGGGCCACCCATTTAAAACTGAGATGAGGAGGAATTTCTTCTCTGAGGGTTGT
Source organism: Pristiophorus japonicus (assembly GCF_044704955.1). Lineage (NCBI taxonomy): Eukaryota > Metazoa > Chordata > Chondrichthyes > Pristiophoridae > Pristiophorus > Pristiophorus japonicus. Next base: position 188,827 of record NW_027254570.1, on the reverse strand, counting down.
GGATCTGTGGAATTCGCTGCCTCAGAGAGCTGTGGAAGCTGGGACATTGAATAAATTTAAGACAGAAATAGACAGAAATAGATAAGGGGATAAGGGGTTATGGGGAGCGGGCGGGGAGGTGGAGCTGATCAGATCAGCCATGATCTTATTAAATGGCAGAGCAGGCTCGAGGGGCCGTATGACCTACTCCTGCTCCGATTTCTTATGCTCTTATGTTCTTATAAAAACAAATTTCTGTTTTAAATATAAAGGCCAGAATTTTATGACCTTTTTTTGATTATTTTCTGTATTTTATTTAATAATTGGACTTTTTTTTTCAAAAATATACTTTATTCATATAAAATTTTCACAATACACTGGAAAATAACTCAGTACCTTGCAATCAGCAATTCCATACAATTCGTTTGGATGCTGACAGCAGTCCCATACAATGCACTTGCGTGCATTTCATTTCAAGGTACAGTTTAGTACAATCCATAAATCATGTTACATGTAGTATGGTGCAAATAAGGGTTTTACATGGAGCAGATGAGAACAGGTTTACATTACATTCCAGGATACATTTCAATACCGATCACAAATCACGTTACATGTAGCACTATGCAGATGAAAGCAGTACACGGAACAGATGGGGATACATTTACATTTCTTTACAAGTTACTAAACAGTGCAGAGACTTTCATTATACACGGCACAACACAGGTGTTTTTCAGTACATGTTAATCTGCTTGTATACATAGAGCACCAAGTACAGCCTGATTTCACCCTCTGGGTTTACCGTGACGGAAGGGCCTTAAACTGTGGCCCTTCCCCATCATGCCTTTGCACCAATTTTCAGTGTGTCCCTCAGCACGTAGTCCTGGACCTTGGATTGCGCCAATCTGCAACACGCAGACGTGGACATCTCCTTGCTCTGGAAGACCAGCAAGTTTCGGCAAGACCAAAGTGCGTCTTTCACCGAGTTGATGGCCCTCCAGCAGCAGGTGATGTCTGTCTCGGTGTGTCTCTGGGAACAGCCCGTAGAGCACAGAGTCCTGTGTTACGGAGCTGCTTGGGATGAACCTCGACAGCAACCACTGCATCTCCTTCCAGACCTGCCTTGCAAAGGGGCAATCCCGAAGGAGATGGATGACAGTCTCGTCCGCACCACAGCCAACTCGGGGGCGGAGTGCCGTGTCTCTGAAACCCCGGCTGTGCATGAAGGATCTGACGGGTAGGGCCCTCCTCACCGCCAACCAAGCTATGTCTTGGTGCTTGTGTGAAAGCTCTGGCGATGAGACATTCTGCCAAACGAGTTCGACAGTCTGCTCGGGGAACCACCCGACAGTGTCCACCCTCTCCTTCTTTCGTAGGGCGACCAGGGCCTTACGTGCTGACCACTGCTCTCGGGCCTTGTGGTCATTTAGTGATTGGACTGTTATTATATTTGGGGCTGGATTTTCGGCTAGTTGCTGCCTCTGTTTTTGCCCCGGTGGGGCGGCAATGGCGGCGATGAGCTCCTCCGGGTGGGCAGCCAGCTTCCAGCGCCTCGCCGGGACTTTCAGTGGCGGTTTCGGTGGGGCGGGGAGCATTACCGCCCGGAAGAGGCGAGCCGGTGTGCAACGCCCCTGGTGGTGACACTGGCTCGATTTTTGGCTTCCGCTTGATCGGTAGCACTGCGTAGAACACCGTGCTCGGACCGCCTGTGAAACCTGGCGGTCTGAGCTGTAGCAGCTGTAGTGAGGTGAGTAATGTCCACCTCGGGTAAGTGTGATCGTTGTTTATTGCGATTTATGCTGTGGTGGCGTGAGTTATTGATTGGGAATCTTTTTGGTGGGTTTCTTTTCCTCCCCCAGAGATCTCAGAGCGCTCTGAGGCCGGCGATTTAGCTCAGGATTTTCCCATGCTCAGCCGGCTGCTTAGCTCAGGATTTTCCCATGCTCGGCCGGCCTAGTGCCCTAAGAGAGGTGTGCAACGTCTCCCTTATCTCTCTGCCCCTCACTCAGGGCCCAGGTGCCCAATTTTGCTGACTGAGGTGCAAATTGCTCCCGGGCGCAAACTTTACCGCCCCGATTACCGCAATTACTGCCCCGAAATGAGCAAAGCCAAAAATCCAGCCCGTTCGGGGTTCAGCAGTTGGATTGAAATGTTCGCTGACTTTGTGGGACTACAGCACCGACGTTTCTAACTTATTCTCTCTTGTTGTTTTTGGTTCCCAAGCCACACGGGAGAGGGCCAAAGCAGCAGAGCAGGAAAGCAGAACGTTGGAAGAGGAGAACCGTGTTGTCCGGCAGCTGGACAAAGGAGGAGAACCAGCGGCAACTCCGGCAGAAGGCGGAACTGGAGCGGGTCGGAGCATGAGAATGTCCTGGGGCATCGGTTACTGGAGCAGAACAACCTCTTAAAAGAAGAATTCCACGAGCGTGCCCAAGAAATGCAGGAGGAGATCGACTCTCTGAGGAAGCAGCTCGAAGAAACAGGCTCCCCTTCATTCGTGGACATTGCTCTAGATACTGCTACCTTGATCGTGCCTGGCTATTACAAATTCTTGCCTGTTGGTGCAAAATTAGCACGAAATCTGTTCAAGAGTTTTTTCCAAAAGTGAGTTTCACCGTTGGTGCTGAAATTGGGGGTTGATGCTTTTCTTGATATATATTAATGACTTGTGTACAGGATACAATTTCAAAATGTTGCAGATGACACAAAACTCAGAAGTATAGTGAAGAGAGAGGAGGACAGTGACAGACTTCAGGAAGACATAGATAGGCTGGTGGAAAGGGCAGAGACATATGAAATTTAATGCAGAAAAGTGCAAAGTGATACATTTTGGTAGAAAGAACGAGGAAAGGCAATAGAAACTAAAGTGGGTGCATGGACAGGGAGACTGGGGGCTATATGTGCACAAGTCATTGAAGGTGGCAGGGCAGGTTGAGAAAGCGGTTAAAAAGGTATACGGAATCCTGGGCTTCATAAATAGAGGCATAGAGTACAAAAGCAAGGAAGTTATGATGAACCTTTACAAAACACTGGTTCAGCCCCAACTGGAGCATTGTGTCCAATTCTGGGCCCCGCACTTTAGGAAGGATGTGAAGGCCTTAGAGAGGGTGCAGAGGAAATTGACCAGAGTGGTCCCGGGGATGTGGGACTTCAGTTACATTGATAAACTGGAGAAGCTGGGGTTGTTCTCCTTGGAGCAGAGAAGGTTGAGAGGAGATTTGATCGAGGTGTTCAGAATCACGAGGGGTCTAGACAGAGTGGATAGAGAGAAACTGTTCCCGTTGGCGAAGGGTCGAGAATCAGAGGACACAGATTTAAGGTGGATGAGCGAAAGAACTAAAGGCGACATGAGGAAAAACTTTTTTACGCAGCGAGTGGTTAGGATCGGGAATGCGCTGCCTGAGAGGGCGGTGAAGGCAGACTCAATCATGGCTTTCATAAGGGAATTGGATCAGTACCTGAAGGAAAAACATTTGCAGGGCTCCGGGGAAAGGGTGGGGGAGTGGGACTGGTTGAAGTGATCTTGCAGAGAGCCGGCACTGGCCGAATGATCTCCTTCTGTGCTGTAACCGTTCTATAATTTATTGATTCTATAATGAATGTAGCTAGAGATGTACCACAAAGAGCATTAGGGATTATTGTCCCCAAACTGTGTTTCACTAATAAAGTAAAAGATATCGTGGGCTTGTTCATGATGGACACTTTTTTCCCACTCAGAGCTTATGTACTAAGTATTATAGCAGAAGGAACTTGCATTTATATAGCGCCTTTCACATCCCCAGGATGTCCCAAAGTATTTCACAGTCATTGGCTAACTTTCGAGGTGTAGTCATTGTACTTGTTGACAAACACTGCAGCCCTTTTGAACAAGGCTCGATCCCACAAATGAGCAAATGTTTATGGTGCCTTGGCTTGCCTAACCCGAGACTAGACTGAATTGCAGAACAAATGCAATCGTTCACATGGACCCACTGCGGGACCTTATATCAGAGCTTCGACTTAGACAGCATCCTCGTCACATTTTTCAGCAACCTGGAGAAATGAACCATACGCCATGAATGAATCTGTTGCAATGACTGCCATGTGACACACAAATGGCCACGAGCGCATTGGAAGATCCCACAAGCAGTACGGAGATGCGTTGACAACTGATGTGCTTTCCATAGTGTTAGTTGAGTGAGCCATGTTGGCCGAGATACTGGGAGAGTCCCCTTCTAATAGTCCCTTCACACAGGGACTGGGCCTCAGTTTAATGATCCATGGTATGCAGAACGGCGTGTCTATCAGTGTAGTCCTCCCTCAGTACTGCACTGAAATGCCAGCTTCGGATATAAGCTGGAGTACACTTGATCCAAAACGTTCTGACTCAGACCAACTGAGGCAAGCTGACAACCCAGCGTATGATAGGTGGAGCTGATGTTCTGGGCGGAGATAACATGGACTGAGGAGCATTCTTTATCCCGAAATCTTGTAAGGAAATACCATATAATACTTGGTGGAACAATTCAAGCTTGTGCCTGGGGCCGTGTTACCGTGACAGGACAATTGCTGGAGAAGAGGACAAACACTAAGGGAGCCAGGCCGATTTTTGGTCCAAGGAGGGCGGGGTCCTGAACTGAGCTGTGCTCAGTCGCGTCCGATTTTCCTGTATTTTCCCAGGCGATCCAACAGCTGAGGCGCAGGAGAAAGATCATGGGCCTGAATTTGCGTTCGGAGGCTCCCTGTGGGCGAATGCTGCCGAACTGCAAGAAAAATACGCACTTACCTGATCGCAAGTCACCTGAAATTGGGTAGAGCGCTGTCATTCGCGCTTGATCTACTGCCCTCCCTTCCTGCCTGGGCCCCAAAGCCCAATCTGGAAGACGTTAGAATTTGTTTGCGTCTGACGCTAACTTTTCACAATTTTAACGAGGTGCGACTAAATTTCTCCCCTTATCCAGTGCCAGGACCAGTTAGTTTTTTATAGCTGCTGCTGATGTTCGCAATGTCACGCTGTGTTCATTGAATCAAGGCAGATTGCTTCTTTTGTTCACAGTTTATTAAGGCTTGACAGATACTCGGTTTAAAGATTACTGCATACTTACAGAGAAACATAGAAAATCGGTGCAGGAGTAGGCCATTCGGCCCTTCGAGCCTACACCACCATTCAATGAGTTCATGGCTGAACATGCAACTTCAGTATCCCATTCCTGTTTCTCGCCATACCCCTTGATTCCCCCTAGTAGTAAGGACTTATTTGATTAATACTAAAAATGATTATTTAAAGAACTGTAGAAGTTACATATCAAAAATACAAGTCACAGTACATGTGTGAGGTTACAACAAATGCTTACATCCTGTTAATAATCATCAGGTACATATTTGGTTAATGCAAAGGTGATTTCACAAAATACATATTCAATACAGATTTAACAAGTGGTAGAATAGTCTTTAGCCGCGAAATTGCCCCTTGCCCCGATTGAAGGCGGTAACCTCCCGCAGCCAGGGTTTCCTGCGCCCGACGTGGAATTAAAGGGGAGGGCCGCCCGCTGCACACTCTGCAGGCCGTCACTGGGCCATCAGGGACGCGATCGATCAGGCCAGCAGCCCGGTACCCAAAACGCAGTGCCGGCCTGCACAATGGCGGTCTGATCGATGCAAGGGCCGCCATTGTTGGGCCGACACAAGAGTCAGGCGACAAATATAAATGGCAGCCCGGATCGCTCAAGGCCTCCCCTTGACCTCCGCCCGCACCGGCCTCGTGACCCCCGTGGGGCACAAAGGGGTACGGTGCAGGGCGGTGACGGGTCAGCGTGCATGGCGATGACATCATCATCAGTTGCGCACCGACCAGGGGTGCTAACCGCGGGGCGCACGCTGCCAGGACTGCGCCCCTCAAGACTCCAGGGCAGTTTTCCCGGAGACACTGCTCATCTGTTAGCTCCAGCACCCCACGCCCACCGGAGGGGCAAACGGGGATATAAAAAGGGGTAATTCGACCCTACAAGATGCATCTGTATGAAACTTTTTTCTTAAACGGGGATGTATTTTCATCCTTTACATTTGAGCATTGGCCCGTATGGCGGCAAAGAGCAAAATCTGTCTGGGGGTTGGGACGGGGGGAGTATCGTATGTCTGTAACACAGCCTCCTGATTTTCATCCCAATCAAATTGGTTAAGAATAAAATGCGATGGTTCTGTAAGGGTCTTGTGGTCCTCCATGTCTGATTTTCTTTCCTGCTCCATCTAGTTCATGTTTACCGTTTAGGAATTAATGCAACCATCCATCGCAAACAGTAAATCAATGGAACAATCCAAGGCAGTGTAAGCAACTGCATTTAATGCACCTGGGATGGCAGCTGTTCTTGTCCTGCTGATCATCTGTTTGCATGAAAATGAGGGGAAGAAAAAAACATAATGCATTGATTCATCTAAAATTCATACAACATAATCGAAATAGTTATCATTTCATACAATGGTGCTTTGTGTAGAATCTCGGTTTTACGCATTTCTCCTTTCGTGTGATGAGGTTCATTTGAAAACCGCTGTTTATGTGAATGAATAATTGTTTATCTGTCACTGACAGATTATCTGGTCATTATCACAACACAGCAGGCTGGAGCCATTAGAAGGAGCAATGGGCGGTGGCCTGGCCCCAGCCCGCAAGACCATCAGCAGGCCGGGGCCATTGGAGGGAGCAGCGTGCAGCGGCATACCACTGCAGGGAGCAGCGCGTGCTGCTGCAGGAGGGCGACGGCTGGCTGCAGTGCGGGCAGCTACAGCAGGAGTGGCAAAATCGGGGCGAAGGAGTGGCAAAAGTTCGTAGAGGGGTTTGATCGCGGCCCAGGAGAGGCGAGTGTTTGGGGCCCAGAGGAGGCAGCAGCAGGGGGAGCTGGTCTCCAATTGTCTTGGGTAATCCTTGCCACTGGACCAAGACATAAGAACATAAGAACATAAGAATTAGGAACAGGAGTAGGCCATCTAGCCCCTCAAGCCTGCTTTGCCATTCAAAAAGATCATGGCTGATCTGGCCGTGGACTCAGCTCCACTTACCCACCCGCTCCCCATACCCCTTAATTCCCTTATTGGTTAAAAATGTATCTATCTGTGATTTGAATACATTCAATGAGCTAGCCTCAACTGCTTCCTTGGACAGAGAATTCCACAGATTCACAACCCTCTGGGAGAAGAAATTCCTTCTCAACTCAGTTTTAAATTGGCTCCCCCGTATTTTGAGGCTGTGCCCCCTAGTTCTAGTCTCCCCGACCAGTGGAAACAACCTCTCTGCCTCTATCTTGTCTATCCCTTTCATTATTTTAAATGTTTCTATAAAATCACCCCTCATCCTTCTGAACTCCAACGAGTAAAGACCCAGTCTACTCAATCTATCATCATAAGGTAACCCCCTCATCTCCGGAATCAGCTGAGTGAATCGTCTCTGTACCCCCTCCAAAGCTAGTATATCCCTCCTTAAGTAAGGTGACCAAAACTGCACGCAGTACTCCAGGTACGGCCTCACCAATACCCTATACAGTTGCAGCTGGACCTCCCTGCTTTTGTACTCCATCCCTCTCGCAATGAAGGCCAACATTCCATTCGCCTTCCTGATTACCTGCTGCACCTGCAAACTAACTTTTTGGGATTCATGCCCATTCAAATAATATTCCCTTTCACTGTTTTTTTCCCCCAAGGTGGATGACCTCACATTTTCCGACATTGTATTCCATCTGCCAAACCTTAGCCCATTCGCTTAACCTATCTAAATCTCTTTGTAGCCTCTCTGTGTCCTCTACACAATCCACTTTCCCACTAATCTTTGTGTCATCTGCAAATTTTGTTGCACTACACTCTGTCCCCTCCTCCAGGTCATCTATGTATATTGTAAACAGTTGTGGTCCCAGCACCGATCCCTGTGGCACACCATTAACCACCGATTTCCAACCCGAAAAGGACCCATTTATCCCAACTCTCTGCTTTCTGTTAGCCAGCCAATTCTCTCTCCATGCTAATACATTTCCGCTGACTCCGCGTATCTTTATCTTCTGCAGTAACCTTTTGTGTAGCACCTTGTCGAATGCCTTTTGGAAATCTAAATACACCACATCCATCGGTACACCTCTATCCACCATGCTCATTATATCCTCAAAGAATTCCAGTAAATTAGTTAAACATGATTTCCCCTTCATGAATCCATGTTGCGTCTGCTTGATTGCACTATTCCTATCTAGATGTCCCGCTATTTCTTCCTTAATGATAGCTTCAAGCATTTTCTCCACTACAGATGTTAAACTAACCGGCCTATAGTTACCTGCCTTTTGTCTGCCCCTTTTTTAAACAGAGGCGTTACATTAGCTGCTTTCCAATCCACTGGTACCTCCCCAGAGTCCAGAGAATTTTGGTAGATTATAACGAATGCATCTGCTATAACTTCCGCCATCTCTTTTAATACCCTGGGATGCATTTCATCAGGACCAGGGGACTTGTCTACCTTGAGTCCCATTAGCCTGTCCAGCACTACCCCCCTAGTGATAGTGATAGTCTCAAGGTCCTCCCTTCCCACATTCCTGTGACCAGCAATTTTTGGCATGGTTTTTGTGTCTTCCACTGTGAAGACCGAGGCAAAATAATTGTTTATTTTGCTTATTGCCAGACCTAGCTCTGTCAAGCCCGTGTGGTGGCTGGTGTGCAACGGTCACCCTACATTAAAAAAATCCACGCACAGGCATCTTCCACCCTTCAACATGTAGCTCAGGATCTGGAATATTAGGTCCTTCATTCTAATACCTGTGAACTCATCCCTTTTTGGTGTGGAAGCAAATCATCCTCGTTTTGAGGGACTGCCTATGATGATGATTCCGTCAAAGTCAACAGTATTTTTTAATGATTCATTCTTGGAATGTGGGTGTCACTGGCAAGGCCGGCATTTATTGCCTGTCCCCAATTGCCCTCAAGAAGGTGGAGGTGAGCTGCCTTCTTGAACTGCCACAGTCCCCATGTGGTGAAGGAGTAACGGTTTGGAACTAGTAAGAGGCTAGTTTGGCCATTTCAGGGGGCAGTTTAGATTCAACCACATTGGCTGTGGGTCTGGAGTCACATGCTCTCGCATGGGGAAAAACTAACCCTGAAATAAATAGAAACAAACTTTTCAAAAATATAAGTGTTTTATTTAACTTTCTTAAAATTTGTAATTATTTATCATAATGGAGAAATTTGACACTCCACAAAATTAAAATTAGTCTTTCAGGGCCATAATATTTGTTTAGCAGTCAATAGGCCTTTGAAACCCCAGTTACACCTAATCCAACAAGGTCTAACTTTTAATGGGGTATTTAACAGCGATATCACCGCAGAAAAACCCAAGTTTTAATCAGTTTCCCTGATTACGCTGATTGCCAGGTGGAGGGATGGTGGAGGGCTAGGGGGATGGGGGCTGGGGGGGGGGGAGGGTGGGCTGGGGGCGGGGGGGGGAGGGTGGGCTGGGGGGGGAGGGGGGCTGGGGGCGGGGGGAGGGGGGCTGGGAGCGGGGGAACACATCGCAGCCCGTGTCGGAGCAGAGAATGACTAATCGCAACTTCAGGATTTCCCCGTTTAGATGCGCATGGGCTGCATCATAGAAACATAAAAACATAGAAAATAGGTGCAGGAGTAGGCCATTTGGCCCTTCGAGCCTGCACCACCATTCAATAAGATCATAGCTGATCGTTCCCTCAGTACCCCTTTCCTGCTTTCTCTACATACCCCTTGATCCCTTTAGCCATAAGGGCTATATCTAACTCCCTCTTGAATATATCCAATGAACTGGCATCAACAACTCTCTGCGCCAGGGAATTCCACAGGTTAACAACTCTCTGAGTGAAGAAGTTTCTCCTCATCTCAGTCTTAAATGGCCTACCCCTTATCCTAAGACTGTGTCCCCTGGTTCTGGACTTTCCCATCATCGGGAACATTCTACCCGCATCTAACCTGTCCCGTCCCGTCAGAATCTTGTATGTTTCTATGAGATCCCCTCTCATCCTTCTAAACTCCAATGTATAAAGGCCCAGTTGATCCAGTCTCTCCTCCTGAAATTGCGGTCAGATTCAGGGGGGTAATAACAGCAAATGCTGTTTGTTCGTCGTTATTACCCACCGTAAATTCCAGCCCATAATCATCTGTAACAAAATGATGAATTGACTCCGATGAATTGAATCTGATGCATGAGGAAGTAGGAACTTTGAAAAATTATTTTCTCGTTACTTGTCTTCCTGGGAAATACATATTTTAGTTTCTAAACTATTTTTTTAATATTAGTTCATGGGATGTGGGCGTCGCTGACAAGGCCAGCATTTATTGCCCATCGCGAATTGCCCCTTGAGAAGGTGGTGGTGAGCCGCTGCCTTGAACCGCTGCAGTCCATGTGGTGAAGGTACTCCCACAGTGCTGTTACGGAGGGAGTTCCAGGATCCAGTGACGATGAAGGAACGGCCGATATATTTCCAAGTCAGGATGGTGTGTGACTTGATGAGGAACTTGCAGGTGATGCTGTTCCCATGCACCTGCTGCACTTGACCCTCTAGGAGGTTACGAGTTTGGGATGTGCTGCCAAAGAAAACTTGGCGAGTTACTGCAGTGTCTTATAGATGGTATACAATGCAGCCACAGTGTGCTGGTGGTGAAGGGAGTGACTGTTGAAGGTGGTGGATGAGGAGCCAATCAAGCGGGCTGCTTTGTCCTGGATGGTGTCGAGCTTCTTGAGCGTTGTTGGAGCTGCACTCATCCAGGCAAGTGGAGCATATTCGATTACACTCTTGACTTGTGCCTTGTAGATGTTGGAAAGGCTTTGGGGAGCCAGGAGGTGAGACACTCACCACAGTATATTCAGCCCCTGACCTGCACTTGTTGCCAGTGGCTGGTCCAGTTAAGTTTCAATGGCGACCCCCGTGATGTTGATGGTGGGGGATTTGGTGATGGTAATGCCATTGAATGTCAAGGGATGGTGGTTTGACTCTCATTTGTTGGAGATAGTCAAGTATTTGGACTTTCAAAAGGCCTTTGACAAGGACCACACAAGAGATTAGTGTGCAAAATCGAAGTACATGGTATTGGAGGTAATGTACTGATGTGGATAGTGAACTGGTTGGCAGACAGGAAGCAGAGAGTCGGGATAAACGGGTCCTTTTCAGAATGGCAGGCAGTGACTAATGAAATGCCGCAGGGCTCAGTGCTGGGACCCCAGCTATTTACAATATACATCAATGATTTAGATGAAGGAATTGAGTGTAATATCTCCAAGTTTGCAGATGACACTAAACTGGGTGGTGGTGTGAGCTGTGAGGAGGACGCTAAAAGGCTGCAGAGTGACTTGGACAGGTTAGGTGAGTGGGCAAATGCATGGCAGATGCAGTATAATGTGGATAAATGTGAGGCTATCCTCTTTGGGGGCAAAAACACGAAGGCAGAATATTATCTGAATGGCGGCAGATTAGGAAAAGGGGAGGTGCAATGGGACCTGGATGTCATGGTTCATCAGTCATGAAAGTTGGCAGGCAGGTACAGCAGGCGGTGAAGAAGACAAATGGTATATTGGCCTTCATAGCTAGGGGATTTGAGTGTAGGAGCAGGGAGGTCTTACTGCAGTTGTACAGGGTCTTGGTGAGGCCTCACTTGGAATATTGTGTTCAGTTTTGGTCTCCTAATTTGAGGAAGGACGTTCTTGCTACTGAGGGAGTGCAGCGAAGTTTCACCAGACTGATTCCCAGGATGGCGGGACTAACATATGAGGAGAGATTGGATCAACTGGGCCTTTATACACTGGAGTTTAGAAAGATGAGAGGGGATCTCATAGAAACTTACAAGATTCTGACGGGATTGGACAGGTTAGACGCGGGAAGAATGTTTCCAATGTTGGGGAAGTCCAGAACCAGGGACACAGTCTAAGGATAAGGGGTAGGCCATTTAGGACTGAGATGAGGAGAAACTTCTTCACTCAGAGAGTTGTTAACCTGTGGAATTCTCTACCGCAGAGAGTTGTTGATGCCAGTTCATTAGATATATTCAAGAGGGAGTTAGATATGGCCATTACGGCTAAAGGGATCAAGGGGTATGGAGAGAAAGCAGGAAAGGGGTACTGAGGGAATGATCAGCCATAATCTTATTGAATGGTGGTGCAGGCTCGAAGGGCCAAATGGCCTAATCCTGCATCTATTTTCTATGTTTCTTTGTTTCTATTACCTAGTACTTGTGTGGTAGCTAAGTTACTTTGAATATTCCATCCCAATTATTTACCTTGCGTTTTTTTCTTCCACCTTAACACCAGGACGAGTACAATTACAGAAGTGTTCACAGTAACAAAGGCTATTATGACGATTTCGACCGTGTTTAAACCATCTGAGGAAATAAATTTCAATGAACAGCATACTTTAAAACTTCACACAAAACGGCTGAGAAAGGTTGCATAAAAAAGATAGAGGAGAAAAGGGGAGGTGGAGTAGCTGTACTTATGCGGGATTATTTAACGGCAGTAGAAAAAAGTGACACAGCTATCAGCAAGTCAACAATAGAATCCATATGGATAGAGAATGAAGATACCAAAGGATCAACCACACTAATAATGCTGTCTACAGACCACCTAGTAGTGAAAGGCAGGTGGAGGAAGAAGTATGCAGACAAATTAGGGAAATTAGTAAAAAAACAGAATAATAATCATAGGGGATTTCAACTACGCAGATATTAATTGAACTGAAGAGGTAGGTGAAGGGGATAAGGGAATGGAGTTCCTACACTGTGTACAGGACTCCTTTTTAACTCAATATAGAAAAAGCCCAACAGGGAGGATTGGCTATTGGATATAGTAATGCATATAAGAGAAATAAAAGTAGAGGAACATCTACGTAATAATGACCATAATATAATATGCTATAAGATGATCATTGAGAAGGACATAAGTATGACGAATACCAAGGTAATAGATTGGAGAAAAACTGATTTTGAGGGGCTAAGAACAGAACTTGGGAAAATAAAATGGGCAACTATATTGGCAAAAAATGATGTACAACAGCAATGGGAAACATTTAAAACGGTGTTCAACAAAATGCAGGAACAATATATTCCGCTAAAAGGAAAGATCAAGCTAAATACTAATGAGACTCCATGGATGAGTAAAGCCATGTGAACAATTGAGGGTAAGGAAAGAGACATACATTAAGTGCATAGACAGCAGGGGATGCATGACAAGGAAGAATGCAAAAAGATTAGAAGTCAAAAAACAAATAGGAAGGCAGGGAGAAACTGTGAAATTAAATTATAAAACAACAACTTTTATTTATATAGTGTCTTTAACATAGTAAAAGCTCCCAAGGTGCTTCACAGCAGACAAAACAGATAAATTTGACACCAAGCCACATAATTACAGCAGATGACCAAAAGCTTGGTCAAAGAACTGACTTAAAGACGGAAAGAGAGGTAGAGAGGCGGAGAGGTTTAGGGAGGGAGTTCCAGAGCTTGGGGCCCAGGCAGCTGAAGGCACGGCCACCGATGGTGGAGTGATTATAATCAGGGATGGTCAGGAGGGCAGAATTTGAAGAGTGCAGACATCTCGGGGGGTTGTGAGACTGAAAGAGATTACATAGATAGGGAGGGGCGAGGGCCATGGAAGAATTTGTAAACAAGGATGAGAATTTTGAAATCGAGGTGTTGCTTAACCGGGAGCCAATGATCACGTCAGCAAGCACAGAGGTGATGGGTGATTAGGACTTAGTGCGAGTTAGGACACGGGCTGCCAAGTTTTGGATGATGTCAAGTTTATGTAGGATAGAATGTGGGAGGCCCGCTAGGAGTGCTTTGGAGTAGTGAAGTCTAGAGGTAAAAAAGGCAAGGATGAGGGTTTCAGCAAGAGATGAGCTGAGGCAGGGGTGGAGACAGGCGATGTTACGGTGGTGGAAAAAGTGGTTTTAGTTATGCCGCAGATATGTGGTCAGAAGCTAATTTCAGGGTCTAATATGATGGCAAGGCTGCGAACAGTCTGGTTTAGCCTCAATAGAGGCTAGGGAGAGGGATGGAGTCAGTGGTTAGGGAACGTGGTTTGTGGCAGGGACCAAAGACAATGGCTTCGGTCTTCCCAGTATTTAATTGGAGAACATTTCTGCTCATCCGGTACTGGATGTCGGACAAGCATTATTATTATCAAGGAACATAAAACAAAATAGTAAAATATTTCACATCAATAAACAAAAGAAGGTTGGGATGGGAATAGGTCCATTAAGGGATAGACAGGAGAATACCACGGGTAATAATAGAAAGATGGCATAAATATTAAATAATAATTTTGCTTCAGTAATTACCAGGTAGATAGAAAAGGTGAACATGACATTGGATGATGAGATTAGTAATGAGATAAGTACATTTAAATTAAAAGAGGGAATATATTAAATAAACTAATCACTCAAAGAGGATAAAACTCCTAGTCCGGATGGATTGCATCCACTCATTTTAAAAGAATCGATGGAAGAGATAGCAGAGGCATTACTACACATATTTAATGATTCATTAGAAAAAGGTGTATTGTCAGTGGACTGGCGGATAGCAGACATGATGGGCTCAATTTTCCCCAATTATCTGCGCCGTTTCTTTGGCGTGCACCATTTTTTATGGAGTAAATTCAAATCTCCAAGTTTCCCCAAAGTTTCTGCACTAGTGTAATTAACTTAGGTAGGATTTTTTTAGACTACAATTTGTTTACCTCATTGGGGGCATAACCTGCCAATTCTGGCCATTTAAGCAAGTTTAGCCAGCTCCAATTTTTCTTAGGACGACTCTGGAAAAACATTCTGGGCGGTTAACAAAATCGACGCAGGCAAGACAATCAGCACAGCAGATGCAGTTCCACAGCCCAGACAGTACCAGCAGAGAGGGAGGGAGAGGGGGAGAGGAGAGAGAGCGGGTGTGGGGGAGGGGGGGGGGGAGAGGAGAGACGAGAGGGGGTGGAGGAAAGAAGGGGAGGGAAGAGGTGAGAGAAGGGGGGGGGAGGCCTTTCGGCTAGGGTTAGGAACAGCAACCAGCACCGGCACCAGGAGGCCATTCGGCCAGAGTTAGGAGAGGCACGGGGCACTGGGAGGGAGGGGGGATACACTTTTGTCATAAACTCTTTCATAATTTAATGCTGGTAATCTGCTGCAACGTGCAAGGTGTTATGTATGAATAAAGAGTCTGACTAGATACTGTGAGCTCAAAGTAAAGTGTGGCCTTAGTCTTTTATTGCCGGTCTCCAGAGTGCCTCTCCAGCCTGTGAGGCCTTTTAAGTACAGCTGCTCCCAAGGGATTGTGGGATCCCTTGGGACTCCAGGGGATGAGCCCTCTGGTGGCTACACAAGGGATATACAGGTTTACATATAAAACAACATTCCCCCCCAAAGTCAACAGTGTAACTATTTACAAGGTAAGTTGATCTGGGGCCTTTCTTGCCCTGGTTGATCGTCTCGGTGCAAATGCTGGTATTGGTGAATCTTTTGTTGGGCCCTCGCTGGGCTGCTGTGCAGCTGGCCTTGCTGGGCTGCCTGGTGTAGTGATTCCTGCTGGGCTGCTGCGGGTGATGGGTTCTGCTTCGTGGCCAACCGCGGTGCCGGTTACCACTGGTGTGTATGTTGGGGGGTCAAAGAAGGCAAGGTCCAAAGTGGGTTGCTCAGGATAGTCCGTAAATCTGAGTTTGATTTGGTCCAAGTGTTTCCGGTGAATGAGTCCATTTGAAAGTTTGACCTGAAACACCCTACTCCCCTCTTTGGCCACAACAGTGCCGGGAAACCATTTGGAACTTTGTCCGTAGTTCAACACTAATACACGATCATTGATTTCAATTTTGCATGACACATTTGCGCTATCATGACATGTACATTGTTGAATCCGCCTGCTCTCTACCTGTTCACGTAGATCAGGGTGGACTAAAGAGAGCCTTGTCTTAAGTGCCCTTTTTATGAGCAGTTCAGCGGGTGGAATCCCAGTGAGTGAGTGGGGTCTCGTGCGGTAACTAAGCAGGACTCGGGATAGGCGAGTCTGCAATGTGCCTTCAGTTATCCTCTTCAAGCTCTGCTTGATGGCTTGCATTGCTCTCTCTGCCTGATCATTGGATGCTGGTTTGAACGGGGCAGATGTGACATGTTTGATCCCATTACGGGTCATGAACTATTTGAACTCGGCACTGGTAAAACATGGCCCGTTGTCGCTCACCAGGACATCAGGCAGGCCGTGCGTGGCAAACATGGCCCGCAGGCTTTCAGTGGTGGCAACGGATGTGCTTGCCGACATTATCTCACATTCAATCCATTTGGAGTACGCATCTATAACCACGAGGAACATTTTACCCAAAAACGGACCTGCATAGTCGACATGGACCCTGGACCAAGGTTTGGAGAGCCAAGACCATAAACTTAGTGATGCCTCCATGGGTACATTGCTTAACTGTGAGCACGTGTTACATTTGTGCACGCAGGACTCTAAGTCCGCATCGATACCAGGCCACCACACATGGGATCTGGCTATCGCTTTCATCATTATAATGCCTGGGTGAGTAATGTGGAGATCACTGATGAAAGTGTCCCTGCCCTTCTTGGGGACCACTGCCCGATTTCCCCACAGAAGACAGTCTGCCTGTATAGACACTTCATCTTTGCGCCGCTGGTACGGTTTTACCTCTTCCTGCATTTCCACTGGGACACTGGACCAGCTCCCGTGAAGCACACAATTTTTTACTAGGGACAGTAAGGGGTCCTGGTTTGTCCAGCTTCTAATCTGTCGGGCTGTGACGGGTGATTGCTCACTCTCGAATGCTTCCATTACCATGACTAAATCTGCGGGCTGCGCCATTTCCACCCCCGTGGTGGGCAATGGCAGCCTGCTGAGAGCATCGGCGCAGTTTTCTGTGCCTGGCCTGTGGCGGATGGCATAGTTGTATGCGGACAACATGAGCGCCCATCTAATAGGAGGTGGGTGAGGTGGATTGACCCATCCACCTACACGGAGGTGTGTGGTGGGCCTGACCCATCCACCTCCATGGCACGAACCTGGTATTGCAGTACTTCCAGGAACGGTGCAGTGGCTCTCGGCCTTTTGGCTAAGAGCATTGGCGCAGAGTGATCCTTGATGTGTGCAAGGTGACCTCTGGCGTTTGTGATCTGACAAAGAATTGGAAAGATTGGCAACGAAAAATTTAAAAAAATAAATAATAAAAAAAATAAAAATAAAAAAAAAATTAAAAAAAAACATGAGCGCCCATCTCTGGATGCGGGCCGATGCATTCATATTTATCCCCTTACTTCAGGAAAAGAGGGATATCAGTGGCTTGTGGTCAGTTTCCAATTCAAATTTTAGCCCAAACAGGTATTGATGCATTTTCTTTAACCCATAGACACACGCTAACGCTTCTTTTTCAATCATGCTGTAGGCTCTCTTAGCCTTGGACAGACTTCTGGATGCATAAGCAACTGGTTGCAATTTCCCAGATTCATTAGCTTGCTGCAATACACACCCAACACCGTATGATGACGTATCACATGCTAGTACCAAACATTTACATGGACCATACAACACAAGCAATTTGTTTCAGCATAACAATTTTCTAGCTTTTACAAAGGCAGTTTCTTGGCTTTTACCCCATACCCATTCGTCTTCTTTATGTAGCAAGACATGCAGTGGTTCTAACAGGGTGCTGAGACCCGGTAAGAAGTTGCCAAAGTAGTTCAGGAATCCTAGAAATGACCGCAGCTCCATCATGTTCTGTGGCCTCAGTGCGTTCTCGATTGCCTCCGTCTTCGAATCGGTGGGCCTGATGCCATCCGCCACGATTCTTCTCCCCAGGAACTCCACTTCAGGTGCCAGGAAAACGCACTTCGAGCATTTTAACATGAGCCCCATGTAGTTGAGTCGACTAAGAACCTCCTCCAGGTTCTGCAGATGCTCGACTGTGTCCCGACCTGTAACCAAGATGTCGTCCTGGAAGACCACGGTGTGCGGGACCGACTTCAGTCAGCTTTCCATATTTCTCTGGAATATCACCACGGCTGATCGAATCCCAAACGGGCATCTGTTGTAAATGAAGAGACCTTTGTGCGTGTTGGTGCAGGTGAGGCCCTCCGATGATTCCTCCAGCTCCTGCGCCATGTAGGCCGAGGTCAAGTCCAGCTTTGTGAACATCTTTCCTCCCGCCAGTATCGCAAAAAGGTTGTCTGCCTTTGGTAGTGGGTATTGATCCTGCAGGGAGAAATGATTGATAGTTACTTTGTAATCACCACAGATTCTGACGGTGCCGTCTTCCTTGAGGACTGGGAAATTGGACTGGCCCACTTGTTGAATTCGATCGGCAAAATGATGCCCTCTCATTGCAGCCGGTCCAACTTGATCTCCACCCTCTTTCTCATCATGTACGGTACCACTCTCGCCTTGTGATGGACGGGTTGTGCCCCTGGAATTAGGTGGATCTGCACTTTTGCTCCTTGGAACTTCCCGATGCCTGGTTCGAACGGCGAGGGGAACTTGTTTAAGACCTGGGCACACGAAGTGTCTTCAACGGACGAGAGCGCTCGGACGTCATCCCAGTTCCAACGTATCTTTCCCAGCCAGCTCCTGCTGAGCAGCGTGGGACCTTCGCCCGGTACCACCCAGAGTGGTAGCTTGTGCACCGCTCCATCGTAGGAGACCTTTACAGTAGCACTGCCGATTACAGGATCCTTTGTGTAAGTTCTCAGTTTAATGCGAATGGGAGTCAGGACTGGCCTTGAGGCCTTGCTGCACCACAATTTATCGAAAGGCTTTTTGCCATGATGGACTGGCTCGCGTCTGTGTCCAGCTCCATTGACACCGGGAGTCCATTTAATTCAACCTTCAGCATTATCGGGGGAAACTTTGTGGTAAATGTGTGCACCCCATATACTCTGCCTCCTCGGGTCTGAGGCTCTGGTTCATCGTGATTCCCCGTGGATCTGTCCTCCTCTGCAACATGGTGGTTTGCAGGATTAGCAGGGTTTGCAGCTCGCCTGCACATACGTTGGAGGTGTCCCTTTATTCCACCGCCCTTGCAACATACCTTTTGAAGCGGCATGAATGGAAATGATGATCACCCCCGCAGCGCCAACAAGGTGTTAATGGCATTCATCACCCTTGATGGTGGACTCTCAGACATCTGCGGACGTGCAGCTGCAGGCATGTGCGGCTTGCCCTGTGCGTTGCGATTTGAAAACAAAATCACTTTGTTCACAGTTCTTGTAGCAGCACTCATTCTGAGAGAGTTGCTTAGTATTGTCACTGGTGGCAATGAACGCCTGGGCTATCGCTATAGCCTTACTCAAGGTTGGGGTCTCTACAGTCAAAAGTTAGCAAAGTATCACTTCATGGCCAATGCCAATTACGAAGAAGTCTCTGAGCATGTGCTCCAAATGTCCTTCAGATTCGCAATGCCCTGCAAGGCGTCTCAGCTCGCGACGTAGCTCACCACTTCCTGGCCTTCAGACCTTTTGTAGGTGTAGAACCGGTACTTCGCCATCAGAACACTTTCCTTCGGGTTCAGATGCTCCCGGACCAGTGTGCATAAATCATCGTATGATTTCTCTGTGGGTTTCACTGGAGGAAGCAGATTTTTCATGAGGCCACGTTGGTGCCCCACAGACGGTGAGGAGAATCGCCCTTCGTTTGGCACCGTTCGCTTCTCCTTCCAGCTCGTTGGCCACGAAGTATTGGTCAAGTTGCTCCACGAAGATTTCCCAATCATCTCCCTCTGAAAATTTCTCTAGGATGCCCACTGTTCTCTGCATCATTGGGTACGTCATCTGTATCTTGTCGCCAGTTGTTATGTATGAATAAAGAGTCTGACCAGATACTGTGAGCTCAAAGTAAAGTGTGACCTTCGTCTTTTATTGCAGGTCTCCAGAGCGCCTCTCCAGCCTGTGAGGTCTCCTTAATTACAGGTGCTCCCAAGGGATTGTGGGATCCCTTGGGACTCCAGGGGATGAGCCCTCTGGTGGCTGTACAAGGTATGTACAGGTTTACATATATAACACAAGGTGCTTGTACAGGTTGCTGTGAGCTGGCCAGAATGTGTTGTAAATTTCATTTTCCAGCCTTAGCCCGCAGTCTGTCCCTCGTTACCCTGGCAACCTGATCTTTTTGGCGCAAATCTTAGGCTCCACCCCCAAAGCTAAAGGACAGGCAAAAGGTTAGGGTGCCAAACTGAACAATTCAAATGGGGAAAGTTGCATGATTTTTTTTTTTGGTTGTAGTTGGGCCCCCCCAAAAATGGGGGTAACTCTTCAAGTACGCCAAAAAATGGCTTTGGGGAAGATTGAGGCCCTAACCTATATTTAGGAAGGGGAACAGAACATGTCTAGGGAATTCTAGACCACTCAGCTTTACATCAGTGGTAGGAAAAATAATGGAGTCCCTACTAAAGGAGAACATAGAAGAACATCTAGAAACCCAAAATATAATAATGAATAGTCAGCATGCATTACAAAAGGGAAAGTCTTGCTTGACCAACCTCATTGAATTTTTTGAAGAGGTAACAGTGAGAGTAGACAATGATAATGCAGTAGATATAATTTATCTAGATTGTCAAAAGACCTTCGATGAGGTACCCCATAATAGACTAATGAACAAGGTCAGAGAATGCGGAGTCTGGGGACAAGTAGCAGTATAGATGGCTATCTGGCTTCAAGACAGAAAGCAGAGAGTGGGGGTAAAGGGAGCTAGTGACAGGGGCAGAAGGTGGGTATAGGTGTTCCACAAGGATCAGTGCTGGTTCACAATTTATATTAACGATTTAGACTTTAGAATCAAAAACACAATTTCTAAATCTGCAGATGGCAGCAAATTGGGAGGTTAGTCCATACTGAGGAGGACTGCAACAAATTACAAGGGGACATTAATAAACCTGCAGAATGGGCATGTAATTGGCAAATGAAGTTCAACACAGATAAATGTGAGGTGTTACATTTTGGTAGAAAGAATAGGAAGGTCACTTATGACTTGGAGGGTGAGAGTCTGGGTGGGGTAGAGGAACAAAGGGATCTCGGAGTACAAATACACACATCACTAAAAGTAGCGACACAGATAAGCAAGGTCATAAAAAAGCAAACCAGGGACTAGGGTTTATTTCTAGAGGTATGGAATTGAAAAGTAGGGAAGTTATGCTGAAGCTGTATCGAACCTTGGTTAGACCACCCTTGGAGCACTCTGTACAGTTCTGGTACAGGACAATATCTTATTACACTCTTTCTGGATGATCTGTTGAAATATACTGAAAGGCCGCTTTGAGACAATTACCAAGGTGTAGCATTGCCCCACTCACCGAAAGTCTTCAAAGTCACGGCTTTGCCTGGAGCGCTACTCCCAGCATTGCTTGCTGTGCAGGTAACCCTTTGCTGTCACTTGTGGCACAGGTTGGATTGACAGGCTGCTTTTACCTGCAGACAATTTGTTGCTCCTACAGGTGAGTACGAGGTGCACACAAGCCCGTAGATGCCCCTCAAGTTCCGGGTGTAGGCATGCACTGCACATGGGCTGAAACCCAGACAGATTGAACCAATTCCCGGGAGAAGGGCCTCCGCGGGCGGAACGTTGGGCTATTTGCCAGATCGCAAGTTCCGGGTTTTCACGACTGCGCATCGCATGCGGAATACCCGAAACATGTGGGGCGCGTACCTGAAGGGTCAATAACCAGAGGGCACAGATTTAAAGTGACTGGCAAAAGATCGAGAGGCGACACGAGGAAAAATGTTTTAATGCAACAAATGGTTAGGATTTGGAATGCACTGCCTAATGGGGTGGCGGATATTGATTCAATAGTAGCTTTCAAAAGGATACATACTTGAAGGAGAACAAATTGGAGGGATATGGGGAAAGAGAGGGGTAAGTGGGACTAACTGATTGCTCTTGGAAAGAGTTGCCGCTGAGTGCTTACTTCATTATTATTTTATGCTTATTGCCTGGCCCAGGGTATCACCTGGCTGTAGGGGAGGGGCGTGGATGGGAAGTATACCGCTGGGATTGCAATACCGGTTGTTGCGAGAACTGTAAAGTTGTTGGTACCTGAACTCGCTGTGCTTTTTCCTGCTGGGTTTGAGGTACTGTTGGTTGCTAGGTTCGCTGCAGCTGGGCTTGCTGTACTGAATCCAGCTGGGGTTCCAGCTGGGGTCGATGTACTGCTGTCAACTGGAGTCGATGTACTGGTGACAGCTGGAGTTAATGTACTGGTTGTAGCTGGAGTGGATATACTGGTTGTAGCTGGAGTGGATGTACTGGTTGTAGCTGGAGTCGATGTACTGGTTGTAACTGGAGTCGATGTACTGGTTGTAGCTGGAGTCGATGTACTGGTTGTAGCTGGAGTCGATGTACTGGTTGTAGCTGGAGTCGATGTACTGGTTGTAGCTGGAGTCGATGTACTGGTTGTAGCTGGAGTGGATGTACTGGTTGTAGCTGGAGTCGATGTAATGGTTGTAACTGGAGTGGATGTACTGGTTGTAGCTGGAGTGGATGTACTGGTTGTAGCTGGAGTGGATGTACTGGTTGTAGCTGGAGTCGATGTACTGGTTGTAGCTGGAGTCGATGTACTGGTTGTAGCTGGAGTCGATGTACTGGTTGTAGCTGGAGTGGATGTACTGGTTGTAGCTAGAGTGGATGTACTGGTTGTAGCTGGAGTGGATGTACTGGTTGTAGCTAGAGTGGATATACTGGTTGTAACTGGAGTGGATGTACTGGTTGTAGCTGGAGTGGATGTACTGGTTGTAGCTGGAGTCGATGTACTGGTTGTAGCTGGAGTGGATGTACTGGTTGTAACTGGAGTCGATGTACTGGTTGTAGCTGGAGTGGATATACTGGTTGTAACTGGAGTGGATATACTGGTTGTAGCTGGAGTGGATGTACTGGTTGTAGCTGGAGTGGATGTACTGGTTGTAACTGGAGTCGATGTACTGGTTGTAACTGGAGTCGATGTACTGGTTGTAACTGGAGTGGATGTACTGGTTGTAGCTGGAGTCGATGTACTGGTTGTAGCTGGAGTCGATGTACTGGTTGTAACTGGAGTCGATGTACTGGTTGTAACTGGAGTCGATGTACTGGTTGTAACTGGAGTGGATGTACTGGTTGTAACTGGAGTCGATGTACTGGTTGTAACTGGAGTGGATGTACTGGTTGTAACTGGAGTGGATGTACTGGTTGTAGCTGGAGTCGATGTACTGGTTGTAACTGGAGTCGATGTACTGGTTGTAGCTGGAGTGGATGTACTGGTTGTAGCTGGAGTCGATGTACTGGTTGTAACTGGAGTGGATGTACTGGTTGTAACTGGAGTCGATGTACTGGTTGTAACTGGAGTGGATGTACTGGTTGTAGCTGGAGTCGATGTACTGGTTGTAACTGGAGTCGATGTACTGGTTGTAACTGGAGTCGATGTACTGGTTGTAACTGGAGTCGATGTACTGGTTGTAACTGGAGTGGATGTACTGGTTGTAACTGGAGTGGATGTACTGGTTGTAACTGGAGT
Organism: Pristiophorus japonicus; assembly: GCF_044704955.1. Lineage (NCBI taxonomy): Eukaryota > Metazoa > Chordata > Chondrichthyes > Pristiophoridae > Pristiophorus > Pristiophorus japonicus. The sequence goes on along the minus strand of NW_027254570.1, from coordinate 165,378 downwards.
GGATGTACTGGTTGTAACTGGAGTGGATGTACTGGTTGTAACTGGAGTGGATGTACTGGTTGTAGCTGGAGTCGATGTACTGGTTGTAACTGGAGTGGATGTACTGGTTGTAACTGGAGTGGATGTACTGGTTGTAACTGGAGTCGATGTACTGGTTGTAACTGGAGTGGATGTACTGGTTGTAGCTGGAGTCGATGTACTGGTTGTAGCTGGAGTCGATGTACTGGTTGTAACTGGAGTGGATGTACTGGTTGTAACTGGAGTGGATGTACTGGTTGTAGCTGGAGTGGATGTACTGGTTGTAGCTGGAGTGGATGTACTGGTTGTAGCTGGAGTGGATGTACTGGTTGTAGCTGGAGTCGATGTACTGGTTGTAACTGGAGTCGATGTACTGGTTGTAACTGGAGTCGATGTACTGGTTGTAACTGGAGTGGATGTACTGGTTGTAACTGGAGTGGATATACTGGTTGTAGCTGGAGTGGATGTACTGGTTGTAGCTGGAGTGGATGTACTGGTTGTAGCTGGAGTGGATGTACTGGTTGTAGCTGGAGTGGATGTACTGGTTGTAGCTGGAGTGGATGTACTGGTTGTAACTGGAGTCGATGTACTGGTTGTAGCTGGAGTCGATGTACTGGTTGTAGCTGGAGTCGATGTACTGGTTGTAGCTGGAGTCGATGTACTGGTTGTAGCTGGAGTCGATGTACTGGTTGTAACTGGAGTGGATGTACTGGTTGTAACTGGAGTCGATGTACTGGTTGTAGCCGAAGTCGATGTACTGGTTGTAGCTGGAGTGGATGTACTGGTTGTAGCTGGAGTGGATGTACTGGTTGTAGCTGGAGTGGATGTACTGGTTGTAACTGGAGTGGATGTACTGGTTGTAGCTGGAGTCGATGTACTGGTTGTAGCTGGAGTCGATGTACTGGTTGTAACTGGAGTGGATGTACTGGTTGTAACTGGAGTGGATGTACTGGATGTAGCTGGAGTCGATGTACTGGTTGTAGCTGGAGTGGATGTACTGGTTGTAACTGGAGTGGATGTACTGGTTGTAGCTGGAGTCGATGTACTGGTTGTAACTGGAGTGGATGTACTGGTTGTAGCTGGAGTCGATGTACTGGTTGTAGCTGGAGTCGATGTACTGGTTGTAACTGGAGTGGATGTACTGGATGTAACTGGAGTGGATGTACTGGTTGTAGCTGGAGTGGATGTACTGGTTGTAGCTGGAGTGGATGTACTGGTTGTAGCTGGAGTCGATGTACTGGTTGTAACTGGAGTCGATGTACTGGTTGTAACTGGAGTGGATGTACTGGTTGTAGCTGGAGTCGATGTACTGGTTGTAGCTGGAGTCGATGTACTGGTTGTAACTGGAGTGGATGTACTGGATGTAACTGGAGTGGATGTACTGGTTGTAGCTGGAGTGGATGTACTGGTTGTAGCTGGAGTCGATGTACTGGTTGTAACTGGAGTGGATGTACTGGTTGTAGCTGGAGTCGATGTACTGGTTGTAGCTGGAGTCGATGTACTGGTGACAGCTGAAGCCGATGTCATACCTGTGGAGCTGATAGCTAACTCGCCAATTTCGGGAGATGAGCAGAGAAAGAAACAGGATTTTATTTTAAAGAATGTCTTTGCAATTCCCAAACACACCTGTTCTTCAATACATTATAGACATTAATTGATACAGAAAAATCACTCTGTGTGCTCTTGGCATTGAACCAACCTACTATACAGTTTGATAAACCAATTAATATAATGTTTTCACAAACAGCTTTCTAGATCTGTGATTGGATTGGAATCTAGGGATACAATAAAGACTATAGAGGCACTGGAGAAAGTGGTTGCAACAATCAGAAAAGAACGAAAGACTTGCATTTATATAGCGCCTTTCACAACCACAGAACGTCTCAAAGCACCTTACAGCCAATGAAATACTTTTGAAGTGTAGTCACTGTTGTAATGTGGGAAACGTGGCAGCCAATTTGCGCACAGCAAGCTCCCACAAACATCAATGTGATAATGAGCAGATAATCTGTTTATTGTTATGTCGATGGAGGAATAAATATTGGCCGGGGCAGCAGGGATAGCTCCCCTGATCTTATTCGAAATAGTACCATTGGATTTTTTACATCACTTGAGAGAGCAGGTAGGGCCTCGCTTTAACATTACTTCTGAAAGACAGCACCTCCGACAGTGCAGCACTCCCTCAGCACTACACTGGAGTGTCAGCTTAGATTTATATGCTCAAGTCCTTGGAGTGGGACTTGAACCCTCAATCTTCTGACTCAGAAGCAAGGGTGCTACCCACTGAGCCACAGATGCCTTTGATTCTTTTTTTTCAAGAAAATGCTGAGCCCTTTAAATAACTGGGTTATGGAATAACTGAGTTATGGCTCTTTACTTCAGACAGGGGAAGGCTGAGGGTTTATTTGATTGAGTTCTTTAAAATTATGAAAGCGTTTGATAAGGTAGATGTAGAGGTGATATTGTCACTTGTGTAGAGTCTAAAACTAACGGTCATTAATATAAGATAGTCACTAATAAATCAGTGGGGAATTCAGGAGAAACGTCTTTATTCAGGAAATGGTGCAAATGTGGAACTTGCTACCACAGGGAGCAGCGGAAAAGCATAGAACTATCACTGATGTTCTTCCTGGCAGTTGCATCACCTTTACCTGGATCAATTGTGCTGGTGTTCTCTGTGTCACCGTTACACAGATTAGCCATACAAAACGTCGGAGGCAGGTCCAGGATTATGAGAAATGGGCTCAAACTGGTTGGGTCATCGACAATACTCTTAGAAATACATCCTTTGGTGAAAAGGTGAAACCCCATCGTCGGTACTAGAAACAGACAGAAATTAGATTACTCCTCAATAAAATGGATCCTTATGAGAAAGCAGTTCATTATCAAGATGAGGATGTCACTAAATAACTTGCATTTTTATACCGCCTTTCACGACCAAGCATGTCTCAAAGCCCCTATACTGCCAATGAAGTACTTTTGGGGTGTAGTCACTATTGTAATTTGGGAAACGCGATAACCAATTTCTGCACAGCGAGCTCCCACAAACAGCAACATGATAATGACCAGATAATCTGTTTTTATTATGTTGATTGATGGATAAATATTGGCCAGGTCACTGGGGATAACTCCCCTGTTCATCTTTGAAATAGTGCCATAGGAATTTTTATATCCACTTGAGATAGTAGACGGGGCCTCGGTTTAACGTTTCATCCTTAAGAAGGCACCTCCAAAAGTGTAGCATTCCCTCAGCATTGCACTGGAGTGCCAGCCTAGATTTATATGCTCAAGTCCCTGGAGTGGGACTTAAACCCACAACCTTCTGACCCAGAGGCGTGTGTGCTACCCACTGAGACATGGGAGAACGAGATGGATTTTTTAATGATAATCCAACGGCTTCATAGTCACTTTTACTGACACCTGCTTTTTATTTTAAATTTGTATTATGGAGTATGATCACATAGTGGTTATGTCACTGGACTAGTAATCCAGAGGCCTGGACTGATGATCTGGAGACTTGTGTTCAAATCCCACCAGGGCAGCTGGGGAATTTAAATTCAAATTTATTAAATAAAAAGCTAGTGATCATGAAACCACCAGATTGTTGTAAAAACCCATCTGGTTCACTAATGTCCTTCAGGGATGAAAATCTGCCGTCCTTACCCGGTCTGTCCTATATGTGACTCCTGACCCACGTGGTTGACTCTTAACTGCCCTCTGAGATGACCTAACAAGCTACTCAGTTGTATTCAAGAAGGGGGCTTCTTGATGGCAATTAGGGATGGGCAATAAATGCTGGCCTTGCCAGCGACATCCATATCCTGTGAATGAATAATAATTTAAAAAGTAACTGAATTCAGTCTCACAGATTTCCTTTGCTGGGATTTGAACTGATCATGGATCTGAATTAGTAACCCAGTTCTTTGCTTGTTGGTAACTTAACCAGAACACGAACATACCCATTGTGTACTTACACAGCAGGACATCGACTGTCAGTTATAAGGAGCTGCCTATTGCTCGCCCAAGGAGCACAGGTGTCAGTCAGAGGGATCAGAGAGTAACAGAACACTGACCAAAATACACTTGAGATGTACATTGTGAAGTTCTGCACCTTGATCTGTGGTTTTCCATCCCTTAAAATCATTTGGAAGCTTATTGCAATTTGTAAACAGTGAGGAGGATAGTAACAGACCTCAGGAGGACATAAACAGAATGATGAAATGGGCCGCACATGACTGATACAATTTAATGCAGAGGTGCAAAGTGATTAATTTTGGAATAAAGAATGAGGAGCGGCACTATAAAGTAAAGGGGCAGGAGCAGAGAGACCTGGGGGTGTACCCACACAAATCTTTGAAGGTGGCAGGGCACATTGAGAAGGCTGTTAAAACATACCCCTCATCCATGGTACCATTCTAGTAAATTTCCTCTGCACCCTCTCCAAGGTCTTTACATCCATCCTAAAGTGTGATACCCAGAATTGGACACAATGGTCCAGCTGAGGCGTAACCAGTGTTATATAAAGGTCGAGCATAACGTCCTTGCTTTTGTATTCTATGCCTCTATTTATAAAGCCGAGGGTCATAAGAATATAAGAAATAGGAACAGGAATAGGCCATACGGCCCCTCGAGCCTGCTCCGCCATTTAATACGATCATGGCTGATCTGATCGTGGACTCAGCTCCACTTCCCTGGCCGCCCCTCATAACTCCTTATCCCCTTATCGCTCAAGAAACTGTTTATTTCTGACTTAAATTTATTCAATGTCCCAGCTTCCACAACTCTCCGAGGAAGCAAATTCCACAGATTTACAACTCTCAGAGAAGAAATTCCTCCTTATAAACATAAGAACATAAGAACATAAGAATTAGGAACAGGAGTAGGCCATCTAGCCCCTCGAGCCTGCTCCGCCATTCAACAAGATCATGGCTGATCTGGCCGTGGACTCAGCTCCACTTACCCACTCGCTCGCCGTAACCCTTAATTCCCTTATTGGTTAAAAATCTAACTATCTGTGACTTGAATACATTCAATGAGCTAGCCTCAACTGCTTCCTTGGGCAGAGAATTCCACAGATTCACAACCCTCTGGGAGAAGAAATTCCTTCTCAACTCGGTTTTAAATTGGCTCCCCCGTATTTTGAGGCTGTGCCCCCTAGTTCTAGTCTCCCCGACCAGTGGAAACAACCTCTCTGCCTCTACCTTGTCTATCCTTTTCATTATTTTAAATGTTTCTACAAGATCACCCCTCATCTTTCTGAACTCCAACGAGTAACGACCCAGTTTACTCAATCTATCATCATAAGGTAACCCCCTCATCTCCGGAATCAGCCGAGTGAATCGTCTCTGTACCCCCTCCAAAGCTAGTACATCCTTCCTTAAGAAAGGTGACCAAAACTGCACGCAGTACTCCAATACCCTATAAAGTTGCAGCAGGACCTCCCTGCTTTTGTACTCCATCCCTCTCGCAATGAAGGCCAACATTCCATTCGCCTTCCTGATTACCTGCTGCACCTGCAAACTAACTTTTTGGGATTCATGCACAAGGACCTCCAGGTCCCTCTGCATCGCAGTATGTTGTAATTTCTCCCCATTCAAATAATATTCCATTTTACTGTTTTTTTTTCCAAGGTGGAGACCTCACATTTTCCGACATTGTATTCCATCTGCCAAACCTTAGCCCATTCGCTTAACCTATCTAAATCTCTTTGCAGCCTCTCTGTGTCCTGCACACAACCCGCTTTCCCACTAATCTTTGTGTCATCTTCAAATTTTGTTACACTACACTCTGTCCCCTCTTCCAGGTCATCTATGTATATTGTAAACAGTTGTGGTCCCAGCAGCGATCCCTGTGGCACACCACTAACCACCGATTTCCAACCCGAAAAGGACCCATTTATCCCGACTCTCTGCTTTCTGTTCGCCAGCCAATTCTCTATCCATGCTAATACATTTCCGCTGACTCCGCGTATCTTTATCTTCTGCAGTAACCTTTTGTGTGGCACCTTATCGAATGCCTTTTGGAAATCTAAATACACCACATCCATCGGTACACCTCTATCCACCATGCTCATTATATCCTCAAAGAATTCCAGTAAATGAGTTAAACATGATTTCCCCTTCATGAATCCATGTTGCGTCTGCTTGATTGCACTATTCCTATCTAGATGTCCCGCTATTTCTTCCTTAATGATAGCTTCAAGCATTTTCCCCACTACAGATGTTAAACTAACCAGCCTATAGTTACCTGCCTTTTGTCTGCCCCTTTTTTTAAACAGAGGCGGTATATTAGCTGCTTTCCAATCCACTGGTACCTCCCCAGAATCCAGAGAATTTTGGTAGATTATAACGAATGCATCTGCTATAACTTCCGCCATCTCTTTTAATACCCTAGGATGCATTTCATCAGGACCAGGGGACTTGTCTACCTTGAGTCCCATTAGCCTGTCCAGCACTACCCCTAGTGATAGTGATTGTCTCAAGGTCCTCCCTTCCAACATTCCCGTGACCAGCAATTTTTGGCATGGTTTTTGTGTCTTCCACTGTGAAGACCGAAGCAAAATAATTGTTTAAGGTCTCAGCCATTTCCACATTTCCCATTATTAAATCCCCCTTCTCATCTTCTAAGGGACCAACATTTACTTTAGTCACTCTTTTCCGTTTTATATATCGGTAAAAGCTTTTACTATTTGCTTTTATGTTTTGCACCAGTTTACTTTCGTAATCTATCTTTCCTTTCTTTATTGCTTTCTTAGTCATTCTTTGCTGTCGTTTAAAATTTTCCCAATCTTCTAGTTTCCCACTAACCTTGGCCACCTTATACGCAAAGGTTTTTAATTTGATAATCTCCTTTATTTCCTTGGTTATCCAAGGCTGGTTATCCCTTTTCTTACCGCCCTTCTTTTTCACTGGAAGATATTTTTGTTGAGCACTATGAAAGAGCTCCTTAAAAGTCCTCCACTGTTCCTCAATTGTGCCACCGTTTAGTCTGTGTTTCCAGTCTACTTTAGCCAACTCTGCCCTCATCCCACTGCAGTCCCCTTTGTTTAAGCATAGTACGCTCATTTCTGACACAACTTCCTCACCCTCAATCTGTATTACAAATTCAACCATGCTGTGATCACTCATTCCGAGAGGATCTTTTACTAGGAGATCGTTTATTATTCCTGTCTCATTACACAGGACCAGATCTAAGATAGCTTGCTCCCTTGCAGGTTCTGTAACACACTGTTCTAAGAAACAATCCCGTATGCATTCTATGAATTCCTCCTCAAGGCTATCCAATGTGATTTGATTTGACCAATCGATATGTAGGTTAAAATCCCCCATGATTACTGCCGTTCCTTTTTCACATGCCTTCATTATTCCCTTGATTATTGCCCTCCCCACTGTGAAGTTATTATTTGGGGGTCTATAAACTACGCCCACCAGTGACTTTTTCCCTTTACTATCTCTAATCTCCACCCACAATGATTCAACATATTGTTCATTAGAGCCAATATCGTCTCTCACAACTGCCCTGATATCATCCTTTATTAACAGAGCTACCCCACCTCCTTTCCCTTCTTGTCTATCTTTCTGAATTGTCAGATACCCCTGTATGCTTAATTCCCAGTCTTGGTCACCCTGCAACCACGTTTCTGTTATGGCCACCAAATCATACCCATTTGTAATGATTTGTGCCGTCAACTCATTTACTTTATTTCGAATGCTGCGTGCGTTTAGGTAGAGTGTTTTAATACTAGTTTTTAAACCATGATTTTTAGTTTTGATGCCTCCTGCAGCCCCTTTATATTCATACATATTGTCCCTTCCTATCACCTTGTGGTTTACACTTACCCCAGTGCTACTCTGCTCTGTTGACTCCTGCCTTTTGCATTCTTTCTTGGGGTCCTGTTCATCTGAGCTCTCACCCACTCTAACTCGCTCAGAGCCCTCTCCTGGGTTCCGAATACTCCTTGCACTGAGGCACCGAGCTTTCATGCTTGCCTTTTTATTACACTTTGACCCTTTAGAATTTTGCTGTACAGTGGCCCTTTTTGTTTTTTGCCTTGGGTTTCTCTGCCCTCCACTTTTACTCATCTCCTTTCTGTCTTTTGCTTTTGTCTCCATTTTGTTTCCCTCTGTCTCCCTGCATTGGTTCCCATCCCCCTGCCATATTAGTTTAACTCCTCCCCAACAGCACTAGCAAACACTCCCCCTAAGACATTGGTTCTGGTCCTGCCCAGGTGCAGACTGTCCGGTTTGTACTGGTCCCACCTCCCCCAGAACCGGATCCAATGCCCCAGGAATTTGAATCCCTCCCTGCTGCACCACTGCTCAAGCCACGTATTCATCTGCGCTATCCTGCGATTCCTACTCTGACTAGCACGTGGCACTGGTAGCAATCCCGAGATTACTACTTTTGAGGTCCTACGTTTTAATTTAACTCCTAGCTCCTTAAATTCGTCTCGTAGGACCTCATCCCTTTTTTTACCTATATCATTGGTACCAATGTGCACCACGACAACTGGCTGTTCACCCTCCCTTTTCAGAATGTCCTGCAACTGCTCCGAGACATCCTTGACCCTTGCTCCAGGGAGACAACATGCCATCCTGGAGTCTCGGTTGCGGCCGCAGAAACGCCTATCGATTCCCCTTACAATTGAATCCCCTATCACTATCGCTCTCCCACTCTTTTTCCTGCCCTCCTGTGCAGCAGAACCAGCCACGGTGCCATGAACTTGGCTGCTGCTGCCCTCCCCTGATAAGTCATCCCCCTCAACAGTACTCAAAGCGGTGTATCTGTTTTGCAGGGGGATGACCGCAGGGGACCCCTGCACTACCTTCCTTGAACTGCTCTTCCTGCTGGTCTTCTATTCCCTAACTGGCTGTGGACCCTTCACCTGCGGTAAGACGAACTCGCTACACGTGCTACTCACGTCATTCTCAGCATCGTGGATGCTCCAGAGTAAATCCACCCTCAGCTCCAATTCCGCAACGTGGACCGTCAGGAGCTGGAGGCGGATACACTTCCCGCACACGTAGTCGTCAGGGACACCGGAGGACACATAGTACAGGAGGAGCATAACACTTGCCTGAGCTCGCCTGGCATGACTTAACCCTAAGATTAACTTAAATTGGCAACAACAGTGCTAAAAGTTACTCACTGATATAGAAGAGAAAAAAGAAAAACTACTTACCAGTCACCAGCCAATCACTCACCCCCTTGGCTGTGACGTCACCTTTCTATTTCTTTCTACTTCTTTTTGCCTTCTCCCTGTAGCTGCACAAGCTGGGCCTTTTGTAGGTCTCTCTGACTCACGTACTCCCGACTCAGCGACGCACCTCCCGACCTCGCGGCCTTTTGTAGACCTCTCTGATTCACGGACTCCTGACTCAGCGATGCACATCCTGACCTCGCGGCCTTTTGTAGGTCTCTCTGACTCACGGACTCCCGACTCAGCAACGCACCTCCCGACCTCGCGGCCTTTTGTAGGCCTCTCTGATTCACGGACTCCCGACTCAACGACGCACCTCACGACCTAGCGGCCTTTTGTAGGCCTCTCCGACTCACGGACTCCTGACTCAGCGACGGACCTCCCGACCTCGCGGCCTTTTGTAGACCTCTCTGACTCACGGACTTATCTCTGTTTTAAATGGACGGTCCCTTATTCTAAGATCATGCCCTCCAGTTCTAGTCTCCCCCATCAGTGGAAACATCCTCTCTGCATCCACCTTGTCAAGCCCCCTCATAATCTCATACGTTTCGATAAGATCACCTCTCATTCTTCTGAACTCCAATGAGTAGAGGCCCAACCTACTCATAAGTCAACCCCCTCATCCCCGGAACCAACCAAGTGAACCTTCTCTGAACTGCCTCCAAAGCAAGTATATCCTTTCATAAATATGGAAACCAAAACTGCACACAATATTCCAGGTGTGACCTCACCAATACCTTGTATAGCTGTAGCAAGACTTCCTTGCTTTTATACTCCATTCCCTTTGCAATAAAGGCCAAGATACTATTGGCCTTCCTGATCACTTGCTGTATCTGCATAGTAACCTTTTGTGTTTCATGCACAAGTACCCCCAGGTCCCGCTGTACTGCGGCACTTTGCAATCTTTCTCCATTTAAATAATAACTTGCTCTTTGATTTTTTTTCTGCCAAAGTGCATGACCTCACACTTTCTAACATTATACTCCATCTGCCAAATTTTTGCTCACTCACTGTCTATGTCCTTTTACAGATTTTTTGTGTCCTCCTCACATTGCTTTTCCTCCCATCTTTGTATCGTCAGCAAATTTGGCTACGTTACACTCAGTCCCTACTTCCAAGTCGTTAATATAGATTGGAAATAGTTTGGGTCCCAGCACTGATCCCTGCAGCACTCCACTAGTTACTGGTGAATGAACCATTTATCACGACTCTCTGTTTTCTGTTAGTTAGCCAATCCTCTATCCATGTTAATATATTACCCCCAACCCCCTGAACTTTTATCTTGTGCAGTAACCTTTTATGTGGCACCTTGTCAAATGTCTTCTGGAAGTCCAAATGCACCACATCCACTGGTTCCCCTTTATCCACTCTGTTCGTTACATCCTCAAAGAACTCCAGCAAATTATTCAAACATGACTTCCCCTTCATAAATCCATGCTGACTCTGCCTGACCGAATTTTGCTTACCCAAGTGCCTTGCTACTGCTTCTTTAATAATGGATTCCAACATTTTCCCAACCACATATGTTTGTCTAACTGGTCTATAGTTTCCTGCTTTTTGTCTGCCTTCTTTTTTAAATAAGGGTGTTACATTTGCAGTTTTCCAATCTGCTGGAACCTCCCCAGAATCTAGCGGGGTGCCACAAGGATCAGTACTGGGACCCCAACTATTTGGTAAGTTACAACCAATGCATCCACAATCCCTGCCGTTACTTCTCTTAAGACCCGAGGATGCAAGCCATCAGGTCCAGGGGATTGATCTGCCTTTAGTCCCATTATCTTACTGAGTACCACCTCCTTAGTGATTGTGATTGTGTTAAGTTCCTCCCCCCCGATAGCCCCTTGACTATCCACTGTCGGAATACTGTTAGTGTTCTCTACCGTAAAGACTGATACAAAATATTTGTTCAGAGTTTCTGCCATCTCCATGTTCCCCATTACTAATTCCTCGGTCTCGTCCTGTAAGGGACCAACATTTACTTTAGCCACTCTTTTCCTTTTTATATATCTGTAGAAACTCTTGCTATCTGTTTTTACATATTGCACTAGTTTACTTTCATTGGGCCCAAGTTTCGGGCCGCGCCTAGAACGGCACAGCCCCGACCTGGATGCCCGTTTTTCGCGCCACAAAGTGCGCCTAAAAAAAACTTACAGATTCCCCGGCTCCCTACTGGTCCTCTTGAGTCGGGCGCGGCGCAGCACGAGCTGTTGGGGGGCAGAGCCAGGTCCCCGCGCTGAAAACAGTGCCGGGACCTCTGCACATGCACGCTACAGTGGGCGCGCATGTGCAGTAACTCCAGGTGCCCAAAACTATGTGGGAGGGGCCCGAAGCACGCAGCCCCTAGCCCTGGTCGAATGGCCTCATTGGGGCTGCGTGCATAAGGCTGCCTCCCACGCCCTGCTCCTGCTTCCTCCCGACCCGACTGGACTCCCGCTTACCCCTCCCCCCCCCCGCCGCCCCCGGACCGGACCCGACCCCGACACCGACTCGACTCCCGCTTCCCACCCCCCAGCCCCCGGACCGGACCGGACCCGACCCCCCGGACTGGACCCGACCCGCGCTCCCCCTCCCACCCGACCTGACCTCCCTCTCCCTCCCTCTCTCCCTCACCCCCCCCCACGACCCGAATCGAACTGACCTCCCTCCCCCCCCCGACCCGACCCGACCCGCGCTCCCGACTCCAACCCGCGCTCCCCCCGGCCTGACCCGCGCTCCTGACCCCGGACCCGACCCCGGACCTCGGACCCGACCCGACCCAATGCAACCTACCTGTAAATCCGGTGCTGGGGACGGGCCCTGCCCGAAGTCTTGGGCCCGGCTGGGCCCGGCCTGTTCAGCCTCCACCCCCCCTTCTCCTTCACCTTCACCCACCCTTCTCCTTTCCCTTTTCCCCCTCCTTCTCCTTTCCCCCCTTCTCCTTTCCCCCCCTTTCCCCCTCTCCTCCCCCTCCTCTCCTCCCCCCTCCCCCTCCCCCCCTTCTCTCCCCCTCCCCCTCCCCCCCTTCTCTCCCCCTCCCCCCCTTCTCTCCCCCCTCCCCCTCCCCCCATTCTCTCCCCCCTCCCCCTCCCCCCCTTCTCTCCCCCTCCTCCCCCTCCTCCCCCTCCCCCCCTCCCCTCGCTGTCAGAAACACAGACACTGACAGACAGAGAGTGAGAGACACACACAGACAGACAGACAGACAGAGAGATAGAGACACTGACAGAGACACACTGGGGGTGGGGGAGGGCTCCCGGTGCTGCAGTCGGTAAGTAGAAAATGGTTTATTTATTGATATTTTTTTTAAGTTATTTCTTATTAATTTTTTTTGATTGATTTATTGGTTGATTTATTGATGTTTTTATCATTTATTATTGATGATGGCTCTTTATTTGTAAAACTGAAGTGTTTAATGTTTGTAAACTTCCCTTTAAACCCCCCCCCGCCCCCCATTCCCGATGCCTGATTTGTAACCTATGCCTGATTTTCTGAAGTGTAGACAAGGTTTTTTCGAGCGTACAAAAATCTTCACTTACTCCATTCTAAGTTAGTTTGGAGTAAGTTTTCACTGCCGAAACTTTGAAAACAGGCGTAAGTGGCCGGACGCGCCCCCCTTTTGAAAAAAAAATTCTGTTCCAAAGTAAAACTGTTCTAACTGACTAGAACTGGAGCAAACTAAATGCCGATAATTTTAATTTTTAAGATACTCCGTTCTACACCAGTTGCTCCAAAAAATCAGGAGCAACTGAGGCCGAAACTTGGGCCCAAAGTCTATCTTCCCTTTCTTAATCATTTTTTTAGTCATTCTTTGCTGGCTTTTAAAAGCTTCCCAATCTTCTGTCCTCCCACTAGTTTTGGTCACTTTGTATGCCTTTGTTTTTAATTGGATACCGTCCTTTATTTCTTTAGCCACGGATAGCTATCTTTTCTCTTACACCCTTTCCTCCTCACTGGAATATATTTTTCTTGAGAGTTGTGAAATATCTCCTTAAATGTACGCCACTGTTCATCAACCATCCTACACTTTAATCTATTTTCCCAGTCCACTTTACCCAACTCTGCCCTCATATCTTCATATTCTCCTTTATTTAAGCTAAGTACGCTGGTTAGAAATCTTTCTCACCCTCCATCTGAATTTGAAGCTCAACCATGCTATGATCACTCATTCCGAGGGGATCCTTTACTAGGACATTGTTTATTAATCCTGTCTCATTACACAGGACCAGATCTAAGATAGCCTGCCACCTGGTTGGTTCTGTTACATACTGCTCAAGGAACCGGTCCCTTATGCACTCTATGAACTCCTCCTCAAGGCTACTCTGACCAATTTGATTTGTCCAATCAATATGGAGATTAAAATCACCCATGATTTTCCCTTTTTACATGCCCTCACTATTTCTTGGCTTATACTCCGACCAACAGAGTTGCTACTGTTAGGGGGCCTAGAGACCATGCCCACCAGTGACATTTTCCCCTTATTATTCGTTATCTTCACCCAATCTGTTTCAACACCCATATCATTTGAGCCAATATCGTTTCTTACTATTGCAGTGAATCCATCCTTTATCAACAGAGCTACCCCACCTCCTTTTCCTTTCTGTCTGCCCTTCCGGATTGTCAAGTACCCCTGAATATTTAATTCCCAGTCCTGGTCACCTTGCAACCACGTCTCTGTAATGGCGATCAGATCATACCCATTTGTCTCAATCTGTGCCGTCAACTTATCTCTTTTGTTACAAATACTGTGTCCCATAAGCTTTTTTAACAGCCTTCTCAACTTGTCCTGTCCCCTTCAAGGATGTGTGTACGTACACTCCCTGGTCTCTCTGTTCCTGAACCCCCTTTAAAATTGTACCATTTATTTTAAATTGTCTCTCCTCATTCCTCCTTCCAAAATGAATCACTTTGCTACATTAAACTTCATCTGCTATGTGTCTGCCCATCTCACCATCTGTCCATGTGTCTGCTCATCTCACCATCTGTCCATGTGTCTGCCCATCTCACCATCTGCTATGTGTCTGCCCATCTCACCATCTGTTGATGTGTCTGCCCATCTCACCATCTGTCGATGCGTCTGCCCATCTCACCATCTGTCCATGTGTCTGCCCATCTCACCATCTGTCCATGTGTCTGCTCATCTCACCATCTGTCCATGTGTCTTCCAATCTCACCATCTGCTATGTGTCTGCCCATCTCACCATCTGTCCATGTGTCTGCCCATCTCACCATCTGTCCATGTGTCTGCCCATCTCACCATCTGTCCATGTGTCTGCCCATCTCACCATCTGCTATGTGTCTGCCCATCTCACCATCTGTCGATGTGTCTGCCCATCTCACCATCTGTCGATGTGTCTGCTCATCTCACCATCTGTCCATGTGTCTGCCCATCTCACCATCTGTCCATGTGTCTGCTCATCTCACCATCTGTCCATGTGTCTTCCAATCTCACCATCTGTCCATGTGTCTGCCCATCTCACCATCTGTCCATGTGTCTGCCCATCTCACCATCTGTCCATGTGTCGGCCCATCTCACCATCTGTCCATGTGTCTGCCCATCTCACCATCTGTCCATGTGTCTGCTCATCTCACCATCTGTCCATGTGTCTGCCAATCTCACCATCTGTCCATGTGTCTTCCAATCTCACCATCTGTCCATGTGTCTTCCAATCTCACCATCTGTCCATGTGTCTTCTAATCTCACCATCTGTCCATGTGTCTGCCCATCTCACCATCTGTCCATGTGTCTGCCCATCTCACCATCTGTCCATGTGTCTGCTCATCTCACCATCTGTCCATGTGTCTGCCCATCTCACCATATGTCCATGTGTCTGCTCATCTCACCATCTGTCCATGTGTCTGCCCATCTCACCATCTGTCCATGTGTCTGCCCATCTCACCATCTGTCCATGTGTCTGCCCATCTCACCATCTGTCCATGTGTCTGCCCATCTCACCATCTGTCTGTGTCTGCCCATCTCACCATCTGTCCATGTGTCTGCCCATCTCACCATCTGTCCATGTGTCTGCCCATCTCACCATCTGTCTATGTATCTGCCCATCTCACCATCTGTCCATGTGTCTGCAGATCTCACCATCTGTCCATGTGTCTGCCCATATCACCATCTGTCTATGTGTCTGCTCATCTCACCATCTGTCCATGTGTCTGCTCATCTCACCATCTGTCCATGCCTCCCGATGTGTGTTACTAGCCTCCTCATTGTTTACTATATTTCCGAGTTTCGTGTCTTCTGCAAACTTTGAATTGATACCCAAGTCCAGGTCATTAACACATAGAAAGAAAGACTTGCATTTATATAGCGCTTTACATGACCACCTGACGTCTCAAAGCACATTACAGTCAATGAGGTACTTTTAGATTGCAGTAATTATTGTAATGTGGGTATCAATTTTTATCATTATTTTATTATTACAAGAGAATTTGAATATAAGAATAAAGATGTCTTACTGCAATTATATAGCACCCTGGTAAGATCACACCTGGAGTACTGTGTACAGTTTAGGACTCCTGTCCTAAGGAAGAATATACTTGCCATCGAGGGAATGCAACGAAGGTTCACCAGACTGATTTCTGGGTTAGGGGGATTGTTCTATGAGGAGAGATTGAATAGGCTGGGCCTATATTCTCTGGAGCTTAGAAGAATGAGAGGTAATTTATTTGAAACATACAACATTTTTGCAGGGCTTGACAGGGTAGATGCAGGGAGGATGTTTCCCCTGCCTTTGGGGTCTAGAACCAGGGGTCACAGTCTCAGAATAAGTGGTTGGCCATTTAGGGCTGAGATGAGGAGAAATGTCTTCTCTCAGAGGGTGGTGAATCTTTGGAATTCTCTACCCCAGAGGGCTGTGGATGCTCAGTCATTGTGTATATTCAAGACACAGATCGATAGATTTTTGGATATTAACATAGAAACATAGAAACATAGAAAATAGGTGCAGGAGTAGGCCATCCGGCCCTTCGAACCTGCATCACCATTCAATAAGATCATGGCTGATCATTCCCTCAGTACCCCTTTCCTGCTTTCTCTCCATACCCCTTGATCACTTTAGCCGTAAGGGCCATATCTAACTCCCTCTTGAATATATCCAATGAACTGGCATCAACGACTCTCTGCGGCAGGGAATTCCACAGGTTAACAACTCTCTGAGTGAAGAAGTTTCTCCTCATCTCAGTCCTAACTGGCCTACCCCTCATCCTAAGGCAATCAAGGAATATGGGGACAGTGCAGGAAAGTGGAGATGGGGTAGAAGATCAACCACGATCTTATTGAATGGTGGAGCAGGCACACTGGACCAAATGGCCTATTCCTGCTCCTAATTCTTATCTTCTTATCAAAAAGAGCAGTGGTCCTAATACTGACCCCTGGGGAAACCAATCTTTACATGCCTCCAGTCTGAAAATCAACCATTCACCACTACGCTCTGCTTTCTGTCACTTAGCCTATTTCACAACCACTCTGCAACTGAGCGTTTAGTGGCACGGGCTTTGATTTTCCCGTAATTTCCTTGCTTTTATCCTCAATACCTCTATTTATAAAGACCAGGATCCCACAGGCAGCAGTTACTTTGTACCCTGCAAAGAAAAAACCCACTAGGCAAAACCTGCTTTGACCAATCATTGGCCTGTTTCACACTCCACCTGATAGTCCTTTCCACTGAAGTCAGTTTAAAAGTAAAGTGGGCAGAGTTGTAAAAAGGGTCGCCACTTGTCTGCCGTGTGTTTGACACCCAGCTGTAAAAGTGCAGGTTCAAACCCTCCAGTTTCAAGCCCACGTGGCAAGTTGAAGATCTAACCCTTCCCCATCCCCCTCACTATTTCCGTGGGTCACACGTAAGGCCAATCTGTGCCCAGTTTCTGATGCAGCGGTGGTCGGGGTGGGGGGGGGGGGGATTTTCAGGACTATGGGAAAGGGCAGAGGGAGTGAGAAAGTTGGAAAGGTCTTTCAAAGAGCCAGCACAGGCACGATGGGCTGAATAGTTTCCTTAGGTATTGTATCGTTCTCTGATTCCATGCACCTGAACAGAACTGCTTTCAGACTGACACTGAGTGACAGATGAATTTTATGTTGTGTGTTTTCCATTCATTTAGAATGGGACAGGCCATAATATCAAAGAAAAAGTTAAAGCGATGGAACAGAAAAGTTAAACGTACACACTTGCTGTATTCCTGATCCAGTCATGCACCCATTCTCTTCTCCGACACACTTCACTATTTTTTCACTGCAGGCCTCAGAGCTACTTGCATAACATCCGTAGCATTTCATTCCATTCAGGGTGGTATTGGCAGGCTCTGAAAGGGAAACCAGAGGAAAAGAATCATCTATTGGATATTACAGTAACAACAGCTTGCATTTATATAGCACCTTTAAGGTAGTGAAACATCCCAAGGTGCTTCACAGGAATATTATGAGATAAAAATTTGACACTGAGCCACATAACTAGAAATTGGCGCAGGTGACCAAAAGCTTGGTCAAAGTGGTAGGTTTTAAGGAGCATCTTGAAGGAGGAAAGAGAGGTAGAGGCGGAGAGGTTTAGGGAGGGAGTCCCAGAGCTTGGGGCCCAGGCAACAGAAGGCACGGCCACCAAAGGTTGAGCGATTATAATCAGTGATGCTCAAGAGGGCAGAATTAGAGGAGTGCAGACATCTCGGGGAGGTTTTGGGGCAGAGGGAGATTACAGAGATAGGGAGGGGCGAGGCCATGGAGGGATTTGAAAATAAGGAGGAAAATTTTGAAATCGAGGCATTGCTTAACCAGAAGCCAGTGTAGGTCAGCGAGCTCAGAGGTGATGGATGAGCGGGACTTGGTGCGAGTTAGGATACGGGCAGCGAAGTTTTGGATCACCTTTAATTTGTGTAGGATAGAATGTGGGAGACCAGCCAGAAGTGCATTGGAATAGTCAAGTTTAGAGGTAACAAAGGCAGGGATAAGGGATTCAGCAGAGGATGAGCTGAGGCTAGGGCGGAGACGGGCGATGTTATCGAGGTGGAAATAGACGGTTTTAGTTATGCTGTGGATATGTGGTCGGAAGTTTATTTCAGGTCAAAATATGACACCAACATTACCAACATTATCATTATTGGAAGCGGTAGCATAGTGGTTATTTACTGGACTATTAATCCAAAGCCATCTAGTTCAAGTCCCACCACGGCAGCTGTAGAATTTAAAGTCACTTAGTTACATAAATCCGAAATTAAAAGCTAGCATCAGTAATGGCGATCGTGTAACCACTGGATTGTCATAAAACCCCATCTGGTGCACTACTGTCCTTTGGGGATAGATATCTGCCGTCCATACCCAGTCTGGCCTATATGTGACTCCAGACCCACAGCAATGTGTTTGACTCTTAACTGCCATCTAACATGGTCTAGCAAGCCGCTCAGTTGTATCAAACCGCTAGGATAAACAATAAGAATCCTAACAGCACTGTGGGAGCACCTTCATCTCACGGACTGCAGCGGTTCAAGAAGGTGGCTCATCACCACCTTCTCAAGGGCAATTAGGAATGGGCAATAAATGCCGGCCTTGCCAGCAAAGCCCGCATCCCATGAATTAATAAAATAAAATTAATCCCATTAGAATAGCGGGGTCAAATTATTTGTGTGCATGAGCAAATCGGTCGCCCATGTTACGCCTCACCCGATATTCGTTTTCAGTGGAACAGTAAACGGGGAGGTGGGGGTGGTTGGGGAGGGCGGGTAGCATTATCAGACACAATTTGGCACCGAGCCACGTAAAGAGCTGTTCGGGCAGGCGACCAAAAGCTTGGTCAAAGAGGTAGGTTTTAAGGTGGGAGATGTAGCAAGGCAGAGAGGATTAGGGAGGGAATTCCAGAGATTGGAGGCGAAGCATCTGATGAAAATCGGGGATACGCATTACATACATCAGTTCAATGAATCTATTGGATCCCAGTCGGATTATCACGCACTGTAACCTTACCTGCAATTATCCGATTATTACAGAAATCAGAAGCACAGAAACTGCTGGATTGGGAGATGAACACGCTGTCACTGCTGAACGAAATGCCTTTAGAGTTAATGCCACATGTTTGCTGAATACGACTGGTGTTTTGTTCCACTGAAAACAAGCACAGTTCAGAATTGGAACTTGAAACTTTTTCCTCATTTTAGAGCATCGCTCAGTATGATTGTGTCGCGAGCAATTCAGCCCCGCAAAACAAAGACCATTATTCAATTCCTCGTCATGGTCCAAGAAATAACCTCAGCTTTTCTTTTCTCTGTCTATGCATCTACCTCTCTCTCTGTCTCTTAGAATCATACAATCATAGAATAGTTCAGCACAGAAGGAGGCCATTCAGCCCATCAAGTCTGCACCGGCTCTTTCGAAGAGCAATCCAGTTAGTCCCACTCCCCCCGTTCTTTCCCCATATCCCTGCAATTTTTTTCTCCTGGACAATATTTATCCCTCGATCAACATCTAAAACACTTTATGTGATGATTATCACATTGCTGCTTGTGGGAGCTTGCTGTGCGCAATTTAGCTGCGCATTGCCTATATTAGAACAGTGGCTACACTTGAAAAGTACTTCATTGGCTGGAAAAGTGCTTTGTGATGTCTGGTGGTCGTGAAAGGCTCGATATAAATGCAAATTTTTATTTTTATTTTCGTTCAAATATTTATCCAATTTCCTTTTGAAGGCTACTATTCAATCTGTATCCACCGCCCTATCAGTCAAATCCTAACCAAGCGTTGCTTAAACAAGTTTTCCTCGTGTCGCCTCTGGTTCTTTTCCAATCACCTTAAATCTGTGCCCTCTGGTTATCGACCCTGCAGACATTGGAAACCGTTTCTCTTTATTTACTCTATCGAAATCCTTCCTGATTTTAAACACCTCCATCAAATCTCCTCTTGGCCTTCTCTGTTCTGCTCTTCTTGCTTTCTATCTAGCTATCTCTCTATCCATCTATCGCTGTGTCTTCACTCCATGCGGGTCATTCTAACTTTGAGTGACAGTGTAAAATGTGTGATGTGGAATTAGCCACTGATTAAAGTCAATAGAAGGAAGCATGGGCCAGGTTGTATAATGAGAGGCCAATGAGCTATCTCCCATCATATACTAGCACCTAAAAGTTAAAATGACCCCCAATCTGTCTGTGTCATAGAGTCATAGAGTCATTAAGGCACAGAAGGAGGCCATTCAGCCCCTCAAGTCCATGTCTGCTCACTGTAGACCAATCCAGTCAGTCCCATTGCCCCACTCTATCCCCGTAGCCCTGCAAGTTTATTTCCCTCAAGTGCCTATCCAATTTCCTTGTGAAATCATTGATCGTCTCCGCATCCACCACCCTCGTAGGCAGCGAGTTCCAGGTCATTACCACTCGCTACGTAAAAAAGTTATTTGTATCTCTTGCCCAAAACCGTCAATCTGTGTCCCCTAGTCCTTGAACCATCAGCTAATGGGGACAGCTTTTCTTTGTCCACCTTATCTAAACCTGTCATAATCTTTTACACCTCTATCAAATCTCCCCTACACTTCCTTCGCTCCAAAGAGAACAACCCCAGCTTCTCCACCCTAACCTTGTAGCTAAATCCCCCATCCTTGGAAACATTCCGGTAAATCTCCTCTGCACCCTCTCAAGGACCTTCACATCCTTCCTAAAATGTAGTGACCAGAATACCTTAGTTGTGGCCTAACCAGAGCTTTATAAAGGTTCAGCATAACTTTCCTACTTTTGTACTCATTGCCTCTATTTATGAAGCCCAGGATCCCATATGCTTTGCTAAATACTCTCTCAATATGGCCTGCCACCTTCAAAGATCTATGTACATGAACCCCCAGGTCCCTCTGTCCCTGCACACTCTTTACAACTGTGCCATTAAGTCTATAGTGCCTCTCCCTATCACTTCTGCCAAAATGTATCGCCTCACATTAAATTCCATCCAGCACTTCTCTGCCCATTCTGCCAGCCGATCTAAAGTCCTGCTGCAGTCGGTTGGTATCATCCTCACTGTTTGCCACACCTCTACATTTGGCAGCATCAGCTAATTTTGAAATGTTACTCTGTATTCCATTATCCAAGCCAACCATGTCTTTCCCTCCATCAACCTATTCATCACACTTTATTCTGACATTTAAATACTTCTTCACAACTGGAACCCGAGAAAAAGGATTGAACACAAATCGGGGGGATTGGACCAGAGAATCATAGAATCAGACAGCACCTAAAGAAACCATTCAGCCCATCATGCATGTGCTGGCTCTTTGAAAGAGCTAGTCCCACTCCCCCTTCTCTCTCCATTCAGCCCAGCAAATGTTTCAATTCCATTTATTTACCCGATTCCCTTTTAAATGTTGTTTCCACTTCCTTTTCAGGCAGTGCCTTCCAGACCATAACAACTCGCTGCGTACAAAATAAAATATTCCTCATCTCCCCCAAGGCAAATCCACTTGGAGCCTAAAAAGGATAGAGCAGGGTACTTTCTCAATGATGAAAAGCTAAAAACAGCAGCGGTGCAAAGTGACTGGGGGGTTCAGGTACATCGATCATTAAATTGTCACAAACACGTACAGAAAATAATCAAAAAGGCTACTTGAATGCTGACCTTTATATCTAGTGGACGAGAATACAAGGGGGTAGGAGTTATACTGCAGCTATACAGGACCCTGGTCAGACCACACCTGGAGCACTGTGAGCAGTTCTGGGCCCCAGACCTTAGGGAGGATATATTGGCCTTGGTAGGAATCCAAGGGTTAAGTTACGAGGAGAGATTACACAAATCAGGGATGTATTCCCAGGGTTTTAGAAGGTTAAGGGGTGATCTGATCGAAGTTATCAAGATATTGGGCCGAAAATTGCGGTCGGAGATTTCCTTCGTACGAATGCATCCGATCCGAAAAAATCAACCAAAATACCTGGCGGTCCCGGAGCAACCTACGATTCCGATCGGAGGCCTAGATTAACTGTGCAGTGCACAGGATGATGTCTTTCACGTAAGTACGTATAAGCTGGAGTCATGTGGGCCTGGACCACCAATCACCATGCAGTATATTCATTGATCAAAATGGGAGCTCTGGTTGTACGGGTTCCCATTACTATCGATGAGAAAACCCCCAAAAACACCAAAACACAGCATAATAAATAAATAAAACACCTCACATATTTAAAATTAATTGAAATTAAATGTAATTAAATGTTTTAGAAAAATATAGATTTTTTGTATTTTCTTAGTGTGTTTTAATAGTGTTAAAAATAACCTTAGCTAATGGACAGGATTTTAAATATATAAATGAATGTTTAAATGTAATTAAATGTTTTAGAAAAATATAGATTTTTTGTATTTTCTTAGTGTGTTTTAATAGTGTTAAAAATAACCTTAGCTAATGGACAGGATTTTAAATATATAAATGAATGTTTAAATTTAATTTTTATATGTTTTAAAACTCTAACACTGGTAAAAGTAAGCTATTCGCCTGCTTTTACCAGGGGTAAAAGCTTGAAGGACATTCGCTGGGCATGAGTTGGGCAAATAGTCCAATCTCTTCCGCAAGGATCTCCTTCTCCTGGGAACGTGGAGGACCCTATTCAGAGAAATCTTAACAGATCGGAAAAACTGGTTTTCGGCACATGCGCATCGCGCCCCGAGAACCGGCTCTTGTGAGGCCTCGTCGGTCTGTGCACACTTCGTACGCACCCAGCGAGGCTGGAATCTTCGGCCCATCAAGGGAAACAGGTAGGGTAGATGGAATTAAACTATTTCCGCTGGTTCGGGAGTCAACGACTTGGGGGCATCGTCTAAAAATTAGAGCCAGACCTTTCAGGAGTTTCAATAAGATCACCTCTCATTCTTCTAAACTCCAATGAGTATAGGCCCAACCTGCTCAATACCTGGAGCACTGTGAGCAGTTCTGAGCACCACACCATAGGAAGGATATATTGGTCTTGGAGAGAGTGCAGCCTAGGTTTCCCAGAACGATACCCGGACTCCAAAGGTTAAGTTATGAGGAGAGGTTACACAAATTAGGGTTGTATTCCCTAGAATTTACAAGGTTTAGAGGTGATCTGATCGAAGTTTTCAGGATATTAAGGGGAACAGATAGGGTAGTGTAGTATATTTGCTTCATGGGTTCTTTGCTTAAGAATTCACAGTTACACAATTGCTGTAAAGAACTAGCCGGTTTATTAGCAAAGGTTTAACAATCAAACTGAACCCGACCGGTTCATCCACCAGGCTCACAACTGCACGCCTCATCGTGGTGAACCTGCACTCAATTAACTGGGGCTTTATTGAGTCTTGTGAACATCTCGCAACTGGCTAAGCGACTCACAGTGCAACAGCTCCGCAGACCTGTGAGCATAGGTCCAGACATTACCGATAGGTAGAAAGAAACGATTTCCGCTGGTTGGGGAGTCAAGAACCAGGCAGAGGGCGATCGAAGGGGTCATTCTGCCCGACTGCCTGCCTCTCTTCTGCGGTTACGTTCGAGCCAGGGTGTCCCTGGAGATGGAGCACGCGGTGCCCAGCCCCGGTACGCTCGCGGCCTTCCACGAGAGATGGGCACCAGAGGGACTGGAGTGCGTCATCACCTCCAGCAACAAAATTTTAATTTGATTTAAGGTTTCATAAAGTTTAAAATTGTTAATTTGTGGTTTCCAGGGGGGGCATTTGATTTAAGTTTCAACAAAAATAGTTGGGGAGTCAAGGATGAGGGGACATAGTCTAAAAATTAGAGCCAGACCTTTCAGGAGTGAAATTAGGAAACACTTCTACACACACAGAGTGCTTGAAGATTGGAACTCTCTTCCACAAATGGCAATTGATGCTAGATCAATTGTTAATTTTAAATCAGAGATTGATAACTTTTTACAAACCAAAGGTATTGAGGGATATGGGCCAAAGGCGGGTATAATAGAGTTAGGTTGCAAATCAACCATGATCTCATTGACTAGCGGAACAGGCTCGAGGGGCTGAATGGCCCCCTCCTGTTCCTGTGTTCTTCTGGCTCTTTTGTCAAATGCCTTAAAGATGCACGCACCTTCCCTACTGAGCTTAGTCAGTGACACTTTGAATCTTTTTAATTATATATTTATTTTGTTTGACCAGCTTCTACGGCCCAAAATTGCGGTCGGAAGTGTCATGTATTCAACCAGCATTGTAACCCATGTATAAACTGACCTAAGTTGTACACCGTGAGAACACTGACTACCAGGTTAGGAGAGTCTCCCACCTAGTGGTCAGTGTTCTCACGGTGTACAACTTAGGTCAGTTTATACATGGGTTACAATGCTGGTTGAATACATGACATCACCTCCCCCCCAAAGTCTTATTGGGATCACAGGTTGAGTCTCTCTGGTGGTTTACGCTCCCTTGTAGAGCGCCTGAGTTGGAGCTCTGGTTGTTGGGCGCTGGCCTGAGTGTCTGCTGTTTGCAGTGCCTCAGGCCTGTCCGGACTTCCCACAGTGACTGGACTCTCCTCCCTTTGGTTCCGGTGTTCGGTCACCTGTGGTGGAGTGAACTCTATATCGTGTTCTTCCTCTGCTTCTTCTATGGGGTTGCTGAACCTCCTTTTTGTTTGATCCACATGTTTGCGGCAGATTTGCTGGTTGAATACATGACAGGAAGCTTCTCACAGGCGGATGCCTCTGACCTGAAAAATTGCGGTCCTAACCCTCTACGCGAAGGCCTTCATAGACACACACGTATGCCAGGAGCGTAAGTGTTTCCTACGCATCAATGGGAGCATGTGGGCCAGCCCAACCTAGCAGAGTATCCCCATTCATACTTATAGTAATTCCGTATCTACGGAGCTGCCATATGTCGGAAAGGGAATACCCCCAAAAACAAACAAACACTGAAAATAACTTTAAAAAAATCACATAATTCAAATTAATAAAATTGGAATTCAATTAATTATTTAAAACAAAAATTTAATTTTTTTTGACAAATAAATGTACATATTTTAAAGAGTCTAGAAATAAACTTATCTTATTTAACAGGATTTTAAATAATTCAATTATTTTTCTAAATGAATTTTCTGTTCTTTAAAAGTCTTAAGCTTATAAAAGCAGGCCTCAATTTCTCTCACTTTTTTCTTCCCAAACTTCCTCCTCCATTGCATTTCTTCTGTCAGCCACAAGGCTTGCTTTGTACTTGTGCAAATCGAAAGAGAAAAGCAAAGGGTAGGGTGACATTTCTCAAGCTCACGCTAACCTCTTGTTTGAACTATTTTAAGAGCAGTGTTTGCCCGTTGAAACTGAAAGATTTATGACAGCTATTTTACGACAGTACGGCAGGCTGTTGCCGAGGACACAAGGGGTATGGTGAGAAAGCAGGAATGGGGTACTGAAGTTGCATGTTCAGCCATGAACTCATTGAATGGTGGTGCAGGCTCGAAGGGCCGAATGGCTTAGTCCTGCACCTATTTTCTATGTTTCTATGTTAGATGGAGCTTACAGATCTTGCTTAACCACCTCATCCTGCTTCTCAAATTCTCTCCTCCTCAAATTCTCTCCTTCTAACTCTCTCAAGCGCTGGGTCACATTGGTAAAGCTTTTTCTAAGTCGTCATTCCTGCAGCCAAGTTCAGTCTTCTGTACAGACAGCTTCAATCACCATCCATTGTAGTTATTAGCCACAGTGTCAGCTGTGGCTCAGTGGGTAGCACTCTCGTCTCTGAGTCAGAAGGTTGTGGGTTCATAATTCCTCTCCAGAGACTTGAGCACATAAATCTAGGCTGACACTGAGGGAGTGCTGCACTGTCGGAGGTGCCGTCTTGCAGATGAGACATTAAACCGAGGCCCCGTCTGCTCTCTCAGGTGGATGTAAAATATCCCATGGCGCTATTTTGAAGAAGAGCAGGGGAGTTATCCCCTGTGTCCTAGCCAATATTTATCCCTCATAACAAAAAAACAGATTATCTGGTCATTGCTGTTTGTGGGAGTTTGCTGTGCGCAAATTGGCTGCCGCGTTTCCTACATTACTCCAAAAATGACTGAATTGGCTGTATGACGCTTTGGGATGTCCTGAGGTCATGAAAGGCGCTATATAAATGCAAGTCGTTCTTGCTATCGATGAGCTAGAAGCCAAGAAAGAATGAAACGTTTCGGAATTCAATAAAAATAAATTTAAGTCCCAATTTTCATGCAATATCAAAATGGCTTCATAAAAAGCAACATTACTGGTAATGGTTGACAATGAAATGGTCTCGCAGGTGTTGATCCCAGTCGAGCAAATCGTTTCCTTTGAGAAACACGAACCCGAAGGTGCGATACAAGTATTACAGGCCAGAGATAGCACTGGAAAAAAACAGAGTGGGATTAATTGAGCCACTTTCTGAGTATCAAATAGAGGCTCTTGGTAGTTCAGGGATGTGGTCCCTATAGAACCGTTAGGTTGGTTTTATCCTTTATTTTGTAATAACTTGAACTTTCATATTACATACCCATGTTAGCTGACCACATCCACAATAGACTCTTCACCTGGCTTAATATCCAGGTGAGTTTGAAAGTGTGCCTGAAGTGGCAATGGAGCAAGGAAATTATGATGAACCTTTCGAAAACACAGGTTCAGTCTCAACTGGTGTATTGTGTCTAATTCTGGGCACCACACTTTTGGAGGGATGTGAAGGCCTTAGAGAGGGTGTGGAGGGAGATTGACCAGAATGGTTCCAGGGATGAGGGACGTCAGTTACATGGATAGACTGGAGAAGCTGGGGCAGTTCTCCATAGAGCAGAGAAGTTTGAGAGCAGATTTGATCGAGGTGTTCAAAATCATGAGGGGTCAAGACAGAGCAGATAGAGAGAAACTGTTCTCACTGGCGAAGGGTCGAGAACCAGAGGACACAGATTTAAGGTGATTGGCAGAAGAACCAAAGGCAACATGAGGAAAAAGGTTTTTATGCAGCGAGTGGTTAGGATCTGGAATTCACTGCCTGAGAGGGTGGTGGAGGTAGATTTAATCGTGGCTTTCAAAAGGGTGTTGGATAAGTACCTGAAGGAAAAATATTTGCAGGACTACGGGGAAAGGGCGGGGGAGTGGGACTAGCTGAAGTGCTCTTGCAGCGAGCCAGCACGGGCTCGATGGGCCGAATGGCCTCTTTCTGTGCTGTACCCATTCTATGATTCTATGTTTTGTATATTATTGTTTTAGCTGCTGGTGGAATGGTACCTTGACTTCGAAAGAACGAAAGGTGACGTTGCACTGTACTGAATTAGAAAGTAAATGACCAAACATTCAGAATGGAGATCAGGAGGAATTTCTTCTCTCAGAGGGTCATAAATCTATGGAATTATCTGCCCGAGAGAGCTGTGGAGGCTGGGTCATTGAATATATTTAAGGTAGAGATTGACAGATTTTTGAAAGATAAGGGAGTGAAGGGTTATGGGGAGCGGGCAGGGAATTGGAGCTGAGTCCATGATCGGATCAGTCATGACTTTATTAAAGGACGGAGCAGGCTCGAGGGGCCAAATTGGACATATTGCATAGAATGTGCTGCACAGGCACAGGCCATTCAGGCCAACTGGTCCCTGCTGGTGTTTATTCTCCGCACAAACCACCTACCACCATGCTGCAGTGCACCTTATCAGTTTACCCGTCTATTATTATCTGCCACATATTTTTATCTCACTTCCCCCTAAATGCAGGTGAGATGAAGTAAGGTAGGAGGAGGTTTGTGTGGAACATAAACACCAGCACAGATTTATCGGGCTGAATGTACTGTTTCTGTGCTGCACATTCTCTGTAATTCGATGGAACGCTGCTCCTGCATCAGTGGACTGTAAAACAGTGTGTGATCAGACTGGGTGGGATATTACAGGGTGTGGGGAGTGAGCAGGGGGAGAGTGGGTGGGATATTACAGGGTGTGGGGAGTGAGCAAGGGGAGACTGGGTGGGATATTACAGGGTGTGGGGAGTGAGCAAGGGGAGACTGGGTGGGATATTACAGGGTGTGGGGAGTGAGCAAGGGGAGACTGGGTGGGATATTACAGGGTGTGGGGAGTGAGCAAGGGGGAGATTGGGTGGGATATTACAGGGTGTGGGGAGTGAGCAGGATCAGATTGGGTGGGATATTACAGGGTGTGGGGAGTGAGCTGGATCAGACTGGGTGGGATATTATAGGGTGTGGGGAGTGAGCAGGGGGAGAGTGGGTGGGATATTACAGGGTGTGGGGAGTGAGCAGGGGGAGAGTGGGTGGGATATTACAGGGTGTGGGGAGTGAGCAGGGGGAGAGTGGGTGGGATATTACAGGGTGTGGGGAGTGAGCAAGGGGAGACTGGGTGGGATATTACAGGGTGTGGGGAGTGAGCTGGATCAGACTGGGTGGGATATTACAGGGTGTGGGGAGTGAGCTGGATCAGACTGGGTGGGATATTACAGGGTGTGGGGAGTGAGCTGGATCAGACTGGGTGGGATATTACAGGATGTGGGGAGTGAGCAGGATCAGACTGGGTGGGATATTACAGGGTGTGGGTAGTGAGCAGGATCAGACTGGGTGGGATATTACAGGGTGTGGGAAGTGAGCAAGGGGAGAATGGGTGGGATATTACAGGGTGTGGGGAGTGAGCTGGATCAGACTGGGTGGGATATTATAGGGTGTGGGAAGTGAGCAAGGGGAGAATGGGTGGGATATTACAGGGTGTGGGGAGAGTGGGATCAGACTGGGTGGGATATTACAGGGTGTGGGGAGAGTGGGATCAGACTGGGTGGGATATTACAGGGTGTGGTGAGAGTGGGATCAGACTGGGTGGGATATTACAGGGTGTGTGGAGAGTGGGATCAGACTGGGTGGGATATTACAGGGTGTGGGGAGAGTGGGATCAGACTGGGTGGGATATTACAGGGTGTGGGGAGAGTGGGATCAGACTGGGTGGATATTAAGGTGTCTCTTTTTCTGCAATACGTGCCTCAAACAACATTCTGCCATTGGCCGGGTTCCTAATCCCTTTTCATCACTCTCTCCATCCACCGCCTCCCTCCTCCGCAACCAGGGGCCCCAGTGTCGGTACTTGTGAGCTGGGACCAGAGGAATATTGACCAGGAAAACTGTTGGATGGTTGACGAACTGGTTCAAGGAATGAAAGCTGCCGACAGTCCCCGGTCTGGGCTACGCGTCACTGGAGAATGGGCCATCAAGTACAGTGTCACACAAATCCCCAGAACTAACGGGAAAGAAACAGACTCACCTTCAGCCATACAAGTACAGACGATGACAATCCCAAACAACTTCATTTTGTACTTCGACTGGTGAGGGCACCGCACGGAACAGAAGTGGTATTCTGTGTTTGCAAACTGCCGGCTTTCTACGTGCCGAGCATCAGGAAGCAAATAAATAAGAGAACACTCCCACTCACGTATTTCTGAAAAGGTGTATCCCGTGTTGACAGGTGATCACAACAAGGAGATCTGACTCCTGCGTTTTAAACATTTACTCAACATCCCTATCAAACTACATGATAAAGACGTTTGCACTGTCGGTGAACTTCTCAATCATCCCACTGCTGTTATGGCGATAGATATCTGAGGATAGGTTTTAGAAATTAAAGGGGTGGTCAGGGGTGATAGCGCAGTGGCCAACGGCATGGGTTGGTGAAGGGTATGGGGAGTGAGCAGGAGAGTGGGATCAGACTGGGTGGGATATTACAGGGTGTGGGGAGTGAGAAGGGGAGACTGGGTGGGATATTACAGGGTGTGGGGAGTGAGCAGGGGGAGACTGGGTGGGATATTATAGGGTGTGGGGAGTGAGCAGGGGGAGAGTGGGTGGGATATTACAGGGTGTGGGGAGTGTGCAGGGGGAGAGTGGGTGGGATATTACAGGGTGTGGGGAGTGTGCAGAGAGAGAGTGGGTGGGATATTACAGAGTGTGGAGAGTGTGCAGGGGGAGAGTGGGTGGGATATTACAGGGTGTGGGGAGTGTGCAGGGGGAGAGTGGGTGGGATATTACAGGGTGTGGGAAGTGAGCAGGGGGAGAGTGGGTGGGATATTACAGGGTTTGGGGAGTGAGCAGGGGGAGAGTGGGTGGGATGTTACAGGGTGTATGGAGTGAGCAGGGGGCGAGTGGGTAGGATATTACAGGGTGTGGGGAGTGAGCAGGGGGAGACTGGGTGGGATATTACAGGATGTGGGGAGTGAGCAGGGGGAGAGTGGGTGAGATATTACAGGGTGTATGGAGTGAGCAGGGGAAGAGTGGGTGGGATATTACAGTGTGTGGGGAGTGAGCAGGGGGAGAGTGGGTGGGATATTACAGGGTGTATGGAGTGAGCAGGGGGAGAGTGGGTGGGATATTACAGGGTGTATGGAGTGAGCAGGGGGAGAGTGGGTGGCATATTACAGGGTGTGGGGAGTGAGCAGGGGAGAGTGGGTGGGATATTACAGTGTGTGGGGAGTGAGCAGGGGAAGAGTAGGTGGGATATTACAGTGTGTGGGGAGTGAGCAGGGGGAGAGTGGGTGGGATATTACAGTGTGTGGGGAGTGAGCAGGGGGAGAGTGGGTGGGATATTACAGTGTGTGGGGAGTGAGCAGGGGGAGAGTGGGTGGGATATTACAGTGTGTGGGGAGTAAGCAGGGGGAGAGTGGGTGGGATATTACAGTGTGTGGGGAGTGAGCAGGGGGAGAGTGGGTGGGATATTACAGTGTGTGGAGAGTGAGCAGGGGGAGAGTGGGTGGGATATTACAGGGTGTATGGAGTGAGCAGGGGGAGAGTGGGTGGGATATTGCAGGGTGTATGGAGTGAGCAGGGGGAGAGTGGGTGGCATATTACAGGGTGTGGGGAGTGAGCAGGGGGAGAGTGGGTGGGATATTACAGTGTGTGGGGAGTGAGCAGGGGGAGAGTGGGTGCCTGAAGGAGGTCGCTCTGGCACAGACCTGTTGGGTCAAATAGTCTTGCTGGAACTTGCTGTGATTCTGTATCGTCAGACTGCAAACCAGGTGCATATGAGAGGCAGCTTTACACAGTGAACAGGAAGCCGGTTTGTCAGGAAGCTTTTATTAAAAGCTTTTATTATCTTCTGTCATTGATGTAAGTATTCTAATTCCAAGAAATCACTGACCTTTTACAGAGGCGTTGGTCGAAACCGTGGAGTGAGGTGATCAGCTGTCAGGAGGGATATTTGGGGAGGGGGGTGGAGCGAAGGAGGGACATGAATCCCCTCAACACACACTGCATCAATTTCTCTCTTTTTGCCTGGAATTTTTGTTAGAATCTCACCGATCAGGGTGAGACGTTCACCGAGGGTTTGTCTGTGTGGGGTTGTGTGTTTGTCTGAGTGATTTGCGACTCTGCGCGACTCTGTGTGTGTGTTTGTGTGTGTGTGTTTGTGTGTGTTGCTCTGTGTGTGTGTGTGTTTGTGTGACTCTGTGTGGGTATTTCTGTGTGTGTGTGTGTATGTGTATGCGTGTGTGTGTGTGTGTGTGTGTGTGTTTATGTGTATATGTGTGTGTGACTCTGTGTGTTGAGAGAACGATGGGCTCACCTGCACTGCTGATAAGTGAGCTTGGGGCCCAACCTGCTTTACTGGGATGATTAACAACTAGTTTTTGTTTCCCCAGTGTCTCGAGTTTCTGATCAATCATTACCTGATTTTTATGTCTCTCGTTCCCCAAATCTTTTTATTCCCTAGTGTCTGAATCATCATTCTTTCAGTGTTAATTGCCTAATCATTGTTATCTCTCTGTATGATTGTACTCAGTTACATCTCTCTCTAATAATAACAGAAAATGCTGGGAGCACTCAGCAGGTCAGGCAGCATTTGTGGAGAGAGAAACAAAGTTAATGTTTCAGGTCGATGAACCCCATCTCTAGTTCTCTCTGCTGGTGGCTCTCAGTATCGCAATAAATTGTTCCCTTTAACCCACTGTGTTCTGTAGACGTATAGGGGACACTAACACACAGGGTGTACAATACCAGACGAGAATGAACCGTTCCCTTTAACCCATTGTGTACTGTACATGTACAGGGGACACTGAGACACACATGGTCCGTACGAAGTTTCTAAAGTACCCAAAGGAAAATCAGGCATGGTGCCCAACGGGCGTTTAACTCGAGATCACACAATGTTAAAATCATCCCAAGAGAGATGGACAGCAAGGGAGAAAGCGATGGAGAGCGATAGAGATAGAGAGGTTAATGAGAGGCATGGCTAGAGAGAGAGAGAGACAAATACAGACGGGGGGTGGGGGGGGAAGGAAAGAAAGAAAGAAAGAAAGAAAGAAAGAAAGAAAGAAAGAAAGAAAGAAAGAAAGAAAGAAGCATTTATATAGCGCCTTTCATGATTACTGGACATATCAAAGTGTTTTACAGCCAATGAAGTCCTTTCGGAGTGTAGTCACTGTTGTAATGTAGGAAATGCAGCAGCCAATTTGCACACAGCAAGCTCCCACAAACAACAATGTGACCATGACCAGATCATCTGTTTTTTTGTTGTTGATTGAGGAATAAATATTGGGCAGTACACTCGGGATAACTCCCCTGCACTTCTTTGAAAAGCCATGGATTCTTTTACATCCACCTGAGAGGGCAGATGAGGGCTTTGATTTAAAATCTCATAACAACATAAGAACATAAGAAATAGGAGCAGGAGTCGGCCATTCGGCCCCTCGAGCCTGCTCCGCCATTCAATAAGATCATGGCTGATCTTCTACCTCAACTCCACTTTCCTGCACTGTCCCCGTATCCCTCGATTCCCTTAATATTTCAAAATCTATCGATCTCTGTCTAGATTATACTCAATGACTGAGCCTCCACAGCCCCCTGGGGTAGAGAATTCCAAAGATTCACCACCCTCTGAGTGAAGAAATTTCTCCTCATCTTAGTCCTAAATGGCCGACCCCTTATTCTGAGATTGTGACCCCTGGTTCTAGCCCCCCCCAGCCCGCGGGAAACACCCTCCCTGCATCTACCCTGTCAAGCCCTGTAAGAATTTAGTATGCTTCAATGAGATCACCTCTCATTCTTCTAAACTCTAGAGAATATCGGCCTAGTCTACTCAATCAATGGAGCAATTAAAATCAGGGATGTTCAGGCGGGTAGAATTCGAGGAGCGCAGAGATCTCTGAAGGTTGTAGGGCTGGAGGAGATTACCGAGGTAGTGAGGGGCGAGGCCATGGAGGGATTTGAAAACAAGGATAAGAATTTTGAAATCAAGGCGTTGCTTAACCGGGAGCCAATGTAGGTCGGGGTGATGGGTGAGTGAGACTTGGTGTGAGTTAGGACACAGACTGCTGAGTTTTGGATGACCTCAAGTTTACGTCGGGTAGAATGTGGGTGGCCAGCCAGGAGTGCGTTGGAATAGTCAAGTCTGGAGGTAACAAAAGCAGGGATGAGGGTTTCAGAACAAACTGCGTTCATTGTTATTAGCCATTTGAAACTTCAGGGTTTCACCCATGAGCCTCCTAATGTGGAAATCCTGAAGTTGCGATTTGTCATTCACTGCTCCGACACTGACTGCGCTGTGCCCCCTCCCCCCACTCTGTTCTGAGTGCCGGTGGGGGCGATGGTGGCTCTGGTGAGTGCAGCCAGAGCCAAGTCCATGGCACCACGGGTGGCTCAGCTGCACAGGTGCGAGGAAGAAGAATGGAAGAGCTATAGTGGAAGGGGATTCCATAGCCAGGGGAGCAGGCAGGCATTTCTGCGGCCGCAGATGTGACTCCAGGATGGTATGTTTTTCTCCCTGGTGCCAGGGTCAAGGATGTCACTGAGTGGCTGCAGGGAATTCTGGGGGGAGAGGGTGAACAGCCAGAGGTCATGGTCCACATCGGTACCAATGACATAAGTAGGAAGAGGGATGAGGTCCTGCAGGCAGAGTTTAGGGAGCTAGGAGAGAGATTAAAAAGCAAGACCTCAAAGGTAGCAATCTCTGGATTACTACCAATGCCACGAGCTAGTGAGTACAGAAATAGGAGGATAGAGCAGATGAATACGTGGCTGGAGAGATGGCTTTAGATTCCTGAGACATTGGGACCGCTTCTGGGGAAGGTGGGACCTGTACAAGCCGGGCGGGTTGCACCCCAATGGAGCCAGGTCCAATATCCTCGCCGGGGGGGGGGGGTTTGCTTGTGCTGTTGGGGAGGGTTTAAACTAGCTTGGCAGGGGGATGGGAACCTGAGAGTTAATTCAGTAGGGAGGAGAGAAAAGCTGGAATTAGAAAGCAAAAATAAAGAAAGTGAGTTTGAAGGAGAGGGGAAACAAGCAGGAAAAAAGTGTAAAAAAACAAATTTAAAGGCACTTTGTCTAAATGCACGTAGCATTTGTAACAAAATAGATGAGTTGATACCCATTTGTCTCAATCTGTGCTATGACCTCTTCGTCATTACAGAGATATGGTGACCAGGACTGGGAATTAAATATTCAGGGGTATTTGACAATCCGGAAGGACAGACAGAAAGGAAAAGGAGGTGGGGTAGCTCTATTGATAAAAGATGGAATCAACGCAATAATGAGAAATGATATATGCTCAAATGATCAGGATGTTGAAACAGTTTGGGTGGAGATAAGGAATAATAAGAGGGAAAAGTCACTGGCGGACGTAGTCTATAGTCTCCCTAACAGTAGCAACTCCGTTGGTCGGAGTATAAACCAGGAAATAGTGGGGGCTTGTAAAAAGGGAACAGCAATAATCATGGGTGGTTTTAACCTCCATATTGATTGGACAAATCAAATTGGTCAGGGTAGGCTTGAGGAAGAGTTCATAGAGTGCATAAGGGATGGGTTCCTTGAGCAGTATGGAACAGAACCAACTAGGGGGCAGGTTATCTTAGATCTAGTCCTGTGTAATGAGACAGGATTAATAAACAATCTCCTTGGAATGAGTGATCACAGCTTGATTGAGTTTCAAATTCAGATGGAGGGTGAGAAAGTTGGGTCTCTAACCAGCATACTAAGCTTAAATAAAGGAGACTATGAAGGTATAAGGGCAGAGTTGGCCAAAGTGGACTGGGAAAATAGATTAAAGTGTAGGACGGTTGATGAACAGTGGCGTACATTTAAAGAGATATTTCACAACTCTCAAGAAAAATATATTCCAGTGAGGAGGAAAGGGTGTAAGAGAAGAGATAACCATCCGTGGGTAACTAAAGAAATAAAAGACGGTATTCAATTAAAAACAAGGGCATACAAAGTGGCCAAAACTAGTGGGAGGACAGAAGACTGGGAAGCTTTTAAAAGCCAGCAAAGAATGACTAAAAAAATGATTAAGAAAGGGAAGATAGACTATGAAAGTAAACTAGTGCAAAATGTAAAAACAGATAGCAAGAGTTTCTATAGGTATATAAAACAGAAAAGAGTGGCTAAAGTAAATGTTGGTCTCTTAGAGGACGAGACTGGGGA
This sequence comes from Pristiophorus japonicus, assembly GCF_044704955.1. Lineage (NCBI taxonomy): Eukaryota > Metazoa > Chordata > Chondrichthyes > Pristiophoridae > Pristiophorus > Pristiophorus japonicus. The sequence continues at coordinate 129,892 of NW_027254570.1, read as the reverse complement.
ATTAGTAATGGGGAACATGGAGATGGCAGAAACTCTGAACAAATATTTTGTATCAGTCTTTACAGTAGAGGACACTAACAGTATTCCGACAGTGGATAGTCAAGGGGCTATAGGGGCGGGGGGGGAACTTAACACAATCACAATCACTAAGGAGCTGGTGCTCAGTAAGATATTAATGAGTATTAGGCAGTCCCTCGTATCGAGGATGACTTGCTTCCACACCAAAAAGGGATGAGTTCACAGGTGTTTCAATGAGGGACCAGACATTCCAGGTCCTGAACTACATATTGAAGGGTGGAAGATGCCTGTGTGTGGATGTTTTTAACGTGTGGTGGCCGTTGCACACCAGCCACCACACGGGCTTGACAGAGCTAGGTCTTGGTCAGTGGCAAGGATTAACCAAGACGACTGGAGACCAGCTCTGCTGCACGGACCTAGTGCGCACGCATGCTCCTACTATCCATGTCTCCATGATAAGAGCAGATTAATTGATGTCCTGTTTCTGACTGCTCCAGTTTTGATCGGGACGGAGGAGCAGTGAGAGATCAGGGCCCAGGAGCGTCGTGATCGTGGCCAGGAACGAGAGTTCGAGACCCAGGAGAGGTGAGGGTCCAGGGGCAGCACGGGCCAACCCACACTAAGAGAGGGGTACAACGCCATTATCAGTAAGATAATGGGACGAAAGGTGGATAAATCCCCTGGACCTGATGGCTTGCATTCTAGGATCTTACGAGAAGTAGCGGCAGGGATTGTGGATACATTGGTTGTAATTTACCCAAATTCCCTGGATTCTGGGGAGGTCCCAGCAGATTGGAAAACTGCAAATGTAACACCCCTATTTAAAAAAGGAGGCAGACAAAAAGCAGGAAACTATCGACCAGTTAGCCTAACATCTGTGGATGGGAAAATGTTGGAGTCCATTATTAAAGAGGCAGTAGCAGAACATTTGGAAAAGCAAAATTCGGTCAGGCAGAGTCAGCATGGATTTATGAAGGGGAAGTCATGTTTGACAAATTTGCTGCAATTCTTTGAGGATGTAACGAACATGGTGGATAAAGGGGAACCAGTGGATGTGGTGTATTTGAACTTCCAGAAGGCATTTGGCAAGGTGCCACGCAAAAGGTTACTGCACAAGATAAAAGTTCACGGGGTAATATATTAACGTGGATAGAAGATTGGCTGACAAACAGAAAACAGAGAGTCGGGATAAATGGTTCATTCTCCGGTTGGCAATCAGTACCGAGTGGGGTGCTGCAGGGATCAGTGCTGGGACCCCAACTATTTACAAACTATATTAACGACTTGGAAGAGGGGACAGAGTGTAACGTAGCCAAGTTTTCTGACGATACAAAGATGGGAGGAAGGGTAATGTGTGAGGAGGACATAAAGAGGCTTCAGGAGGACATAAACTAAATGAGTGGGCAAGAATTTGACAGATGGAGTATAATCTTGGAAAATGTGAAGTCATGCACTTTGGCAGAAAAAAATCAAAGAGCAAGTTATTATTTAAATGGAGAAAGATTGCAAAGTGCTGCAGTACAGCGAGACCTGGGGGTACTTGTGCATGAAACACAAAACGATAGTATGCAGGTACAGCAAGTGATCAGGCAGGCCAATGGAATCTTGGCCTTTATTGCAAAGGGGATGGAGTATAAAAGCAGGGAAGCCTTGTTACAGCTGTACAGGGCATTGGTGAGGCCACTCCTGGAATACTGCGTGCAGTTTTTGATAAGTCCTTACTATACAGTATAAATGCACACGAGGCCCATACTTGAGAGAAGGTCACTCTGTGACCAGTTACCTTTATTACCAAGACCTCAGGTGATGAAGATGGGTGGAGCTTCCCCTTTTATACCTGAAAGTCCAGGTTAGGAATGTCTCCCACAAGTTTGCCCCTAGTGGTCAATGTTCTCAAGGTGTACAACTTAGGTCAGCTTATACATGGGTTACAATGATAGTTGAATACACGACATCACCTCCCCCCAAAGTCTTATTGGGATCACAGGTTAAGTCTCTGGTGGTTTACACTCTCTTGTAGAACGCCTGAATTGGGGTTCCGGTTGTTGGGCGCTGGCCTGAGTGTCTGCTGTTTGCGGTGCCTCAGGCCTGTCCAGACTGCCCACAGTGACTGGGCTCTCCTCCACTTGGTTCTGGTGTTCGGTCACCTGTGGTGGAGTAAACTCCACGTCATGTTCCTCCTCTGCTTCTTCTATGGGGTTGCTGAACCTCCTTTTAGTTTGATCCACGTGTTTGCGGCAGATTTGTCCATTGGTAAATTTAACTACCAAAACCCTATTCCCCTCTTTGGCAATCACAGTGCCTGCAAGCCATTTGGGCCCTGCAGCGTAATTAAGGACAAAAACAGTGTCATTGACATCAATACATCGCACCCTCGCATTCCTGTCATGGTAGTCACATTGTGACTGATGCCTGCTCTCAACAATTTCTTTCATAGTGGGGTGTATAAGGGATAATTGGGTTTTGAGCGTCCTTTTCATTAGCAGCTCTGCAGGTGGAACCCCTGTGAGCGAGTGTGATCGGGATCTATTGGCCAACAGGAGGCGTGATAAACGGCTTTGTAGGGAACCCCCTTGGATTCTGAGCATCCCCTGTTTGATTATCTGCACTGCTCGTTCTGCCTGGCCATTTGAGGCCGGCTTGAACGGTGCCGTTCTGACATGGTTAATTCCATTGCCTGCCATGAGGTCCTGGAATTCAGTGTTTGTGAAGCACGGGCCATTGTCGCTGACCAAGACATCCGGTAGACCATGGGCGGTGAACATTTCCTGTAGATTTTCTACCGTGGCAGAGGATGTGCTTGAATTTAAAATGGCACAATCAATCCATTTGGAGTAGGCGTCTACTACAACCAAAAACATTTTTCCCATGAAAGAACCTGCGTAGTCCACATGGATGCGTGACCATGGCTTGGCGGGCCAGGATCAGGGGCTAAAGGGGGCTTCCCTGGATGCGTTACCCAGCTGAGCACACGTGTTGCACCTGACCTGCGAACACAAAGTTCCAGATCTGCATCTATCCCTGGCCACCAAACATGTGACCTGGCAATTGCCTTCATCATGACAATGCCCGGGTGCTCATTGTGAAGTTCTCTGATAAACAGCTCTCTGCCCATCTGGGGCATGACTACTCGGTTTCCCCACAGTAGGCAATCGGCCTGAATCGAGAGTTCATCCTTGCACCTGTGAAATGGTTTAAATTCCTCAGGGCATGCCCTGTACATGGCTGCCCAGTTCCCATTCAGGACACATTTCTTAACTAAAGACAGTAGCGGGTCTTTATTTGTCCAGACTTTAATCTGACGGGCTGTCACAGGTGAGCCTTCGCTTTCGAAAGCTTCAACAGCCATGACCATCTCAGCAGCATGCTCAGTTGCCCCCTCAGTGGTGGCTAGTGGGAGCCTGCTGAGTGCATCGGCGCAGTTTTCAGTGCCCGGTCTGTGCCGAATTGTGTAGTCATAGGCAGCTAACGTGAGTGCCCACCTCTGTATGCGGGCCGATGCATTCGCATTTATGGCCTTGTTGTCGGCCAACAGGGACGTTCGGGGTTTGTGATCTGTCTCCAGCTCAAATTTCCTGCCAAACAGGTACTGGTGCATTTTTATTACCGCATATACACATGCAACGCTTCTTTTTCCACCATTCCGTAACCCCTTTCTGCCTGGGACAGACTTCTGGAGGCATAAGTTACCAGCTGTAACTGACCATTGGCATTCACATGCTGCAACACACAGCCGATCCCATAGGACGACGCTTCGCACGTTAAATCAAGTTTCTTACACGGGTCATATACCGTTAACAGATTGTTGGAACATAACAAATTGCGTGCTCTATCAAAAACCCTTTCCTGGCTGTCCCCCCCAGATCCATCGCGACCTTTGCGTAGGAGCACGTGTAACGGCTCTAACAGCATGCTCAATTTGGGAAGAAAGTTAACAAAATAGTTCAGGAGCCCCAGGAACGAACACAGCTCCATCGTGTTACGGGGTCTGGGTGCTCTCTGGATCGCTTCCATTTTGGACGCAGTAGGTCTGATCCCGTCTGCTGCTACCCTCATCCCCAGGAATTCTACCTCTGGAGCTAGGAAGACGCACTTCGCCTTTTTCAGTCGCAGCCCGACCCGGTCCAGTCTGCGTAGCACCTCCTCCAGGTTGTGGAGGTGTTCTTCAGTATCGCGACCCGTAATGAGGATGTCGTCCTGAAAAACCACCGTCCCTGGAATCGACTTGAGGAGGCTTTCCATATTTCACTGAAAGATCGCAGCGGCCGAACGAATCTCGAATGGACATCTGTTGTACTCAAACAACCCCTTGTGTGTCGTGATGGTGGTCAGCTTCTTCGACTCACTCGCCAGCTCCTGGGTCATGTAAGCTGAGGTCAGATCCAATTTTGAAAAAAGTTTGCCACCAGATAGCGTCGCAAAGAGGTCCTCCGCTCTCGGTAGCGGGTACTGGTCTTGGAGTGACACCCGATTGATGGTGGTCTTGTAATCACCACATATCCTGACTGACACATCCGCCTTGAGCACCGGCACAATCGGGCTCACCCAGTCACTGAATTCGACTGGCGAGATGATGCCTTCCCTCAGCAGGTGGTCCAATTCGCCTTCTATCTTTTCCTGCATCACTTACGGCACCGCTCTGGCCTTGTGATGTCCTGGCCTGGCGTCCAGGTTTATGTGAATCACTACCTTGGCCCCCATGAAAGTGCCGATGCCAGATTGAAATAATGAGTCAAATTTGTCCAGGACCTGTGAGCATGATACTCGCTCCACAGAAGAAATTGCATTGACATCGCCCCATTTCCAGTTCATGACAGCAAGCCAACTCCTCCCCAATAATGCGGGACCATCCCCTGGGACAATCCAGAGTGGCAACCTGTTCTCCGAATCCTTGTGGGTCACGACTACTGTGGCGCTGCCTAGCACCGGAATGATCTCCTTTGTATATGTCTGTAGCTGTGCGTCAATCGGCAATAATTCTGACCTCCTGGCCTTGGACACCCACAACCTTTCGAACTGTTTGATACTCATCAGGGACTGGCTGGCCCCTGTGTCTAGCTCCATTAATACTGGGATGCCATTGAGGAGCACTTTCATCATTATCGATGGTGTCTTGGTATATGAACTGTATATGTGCTCCACATGAACTCGCTGAACTTCAGCTTCCAACGATTTCCCCCAGTATTCACTTGGCCTCATAGGGTTTACATTGGACCTGTCTTCCTCGTACATCAACCTGGCTGCAGGCTTCCTGCACATATGCGCCAAGTGACCGCTGACGTTGCAGTTTCTGCAGGTATATTGCTGATACCTGCAAGCTCTGGCTGGGTGTTTGCCTCCACACCTCCAGCATGAGCTGGAGGCCCCGTTGTTGGAAACAAGAGGTCCATTACCAGTCGATCGTCTCTGACTGTCTCTGTAACTGTCCTTGAGCGCACCATTAACAGGTGTTGATGGCCCCATTACTGGCCGCATTGTCCATTGCGATGGCATGAATCGCTGTTCAGCTAGCCATTGTCTCTGTTGAATTCCCCCTCTGGGTTTGACTACATGCTGGGGCATGTCCGATTGCCCTTGTCTGCCTAGAGAACTGTGTGCCGCGTTAACAATGTTGACTCCCTGGTCGTTTGCCGCATTTGAGCCAAGATTTTTGTCACACATCATTCTGGTCTCTTCCTCCCCTGAGATAAATGTCTGGGCTATCAGAGCCGCCGCTTCCAAGGTCAAGTCTTTGGTCTCAATCAGTTTCCTGAAAACCCCAGCGTGCCCGATGCCCTCAATAAAAAAGTTTTGCAGCATCTTCGCTCTGCATGCATCTGGGAACTTACATAGGCTCGCCAGTCCCCGGAGATCTGCCATGAAGTCTGGAACGCTTTGCCTTTCTCACCGCCGGTGCGTGTAAAACCGGTGTCTCGCCATGTGCATGCTGCTCGCCGGTTTAAAGTGTTCCCCGATCAACTTACTGAGCTCTTCGAACGTCTTGTCCACTGGCTTCTCTGGCGCTAGAAGATCGTTCATCAGGGAGTACGTTCTGGATCCACAAACCGTCAGGAGATGAGCTCTGCGTTTGTCGGTCGACTCCTGTCCCAACCATTCCTTAGTGACAAAACTTTGCTGTAGTTTTTCAATAAAGTCGTCCCAATCATCACCAACACAGTACCTCTCTTCTGTGCTGCTAGTGGCCATGCTCACATGGTTTAACTCCCAGTTTCTCATCGCCAATGATAAGTCCTTACTATACAGTATAAATGCACATGAGGCTCATATTTGAGAGAAGGTCACTCTGTGACCAATTACCTTTATTACCAAGATCTCAAGTGATAAAGGTGGGTGGAGCTTCCCCTTTTCTACCTGAAAGTTCAGGTTAGAAGTGTCTCCCACAAGTTCACCCCCTTGTGGTCAATATACTCAAGGTGTACAGCTTAGGTCAGCTTATACATGGGTTACAATGATAGTTGAATACATTACAGTTTTGGTTTCCATATTTAAGAAAGGATATACTTGCTGTGGAGGCAGTTCAAAGAAGGTTCACTCGATTGATTCTGGGGATGAGGGGGTTGACTTATGAGGAAAGGTTGAGGAGGTTGGGCCTCTACTCATTGGAATTCAGAAGAATGAGAGGTGATCTTATCGAAACGTATAAGATTATGAGGGGGCTTGACAAGGTGGATGCAGAGAGGATGTTTCCACTGATAGGGGAGACTAGAACTAGGGGGCATGATCTTAGAATAAGAGGCCACCCATTTAGAACTGAGATGAGGAGAAATTTCTTCTCTGAGGGTTGTGGATCTGTGGAATTAACTGCCTCAGAGAGCTGTGGAAGCTGGGACATTGAATAAATTTAAGACAGAAATAGTTTCTTAACCGATAAGGGGATAAAGGGTTATGGGGTACGGCAGGGAAGTGGAGCTGAGTCCATGATCAGATCAGCCATGATCTTATTGAATGGTGGAGCAGGCTCAAGGGGCCGTATTGGCCTACTCCTGCTCTTTTTCTTATGTTCTTATAAGAATTAGGAGCAGGAGACGGCCATTTGGCCCCTCGAGCCTGCTGCCATTCACTAAGATCATGGCTGATCTTCGACCTCAACTCCACTTTCCTGCACTATCCCCATATCCCTTGATTCCCTTAATATTTAAAAAATTATCGATCCCTGTCTAGATTATACTCAACCACTGAGCCTCCACAGGTCTCTGGGGCAGAGAATTCCAAAGATTCACCACCCTCTGAGTGAAGAAATTCCTCCTCATCTCAGTCCTAAATGCCTGACCCTTTTATTCTGAGACTGTGATCCCTGGTTCTAGACTCCCCAGTCAGGGGAAACGTTCTCCCTGCATCTACCTTGTCAAGCCCTGTAAGAATGTTGTATGTTTCAATGAGATCATCTCTCATTCTTCTAAACTCGAGAGAATATCGGCCTAGTCTAAATCAACGGAGCGATTAAAATCAGGGATGCTCAGGAGGGCAGAATTAGAGGAGCGCAGACATCTTGGGGGGTTGTGGGGCTGGAGGAGATTACTGAGATAGGGAGGGGTGAGGGCCATGGAGGGATTTGAAAACAAAGATGAGAATTTTGAAATCGAGACATTGCTTAACCGGGAGCCAATGTAGGTCAGTGAGCACAGGGGGTGATGGGTGAGCAGGACTTGGTGTGAGTTAGGACACAGGGCAGTGAGCATAGGGGGTGATGGGCTGGTGGGACTTGGTGTGAGTTAGGAATGGGACAGTGAGCATAGGGGGTGATGGGCTGGTGGGACTTGGTGTGAGTTAGGAATGGGGCAGTGAGCACAGGGGGTGATGGGCTGGTGGGACTCGGTGTGAGTTAGGACACAGGGCAGTGAGCACAGGGGGTGATGGGTGAGTGGGACTCGGTGTGAGTTAGGACACAGGGCAGTGAGCACATGGGGTGATGTGTGAGCGGGACTTGGTGTGAGTTAGGACACGGGTCAGTGAGCACAGGGGGTGATGGGTGAGTGGGACTCGGTGTGAGTTAGGACACAGGGCAGTGAGCACAGGGGGTGATGGGTGAGTGGGACTCGGTGTGAGTTAGGACACAAGGCAGTGAGCACAGGGGGTGATGTGTGAGCGGGACTCGGTGCGAGTTAGGACACGGGGCAGTGAGCACAGGGGGTGATGTGTGAGCAGGACTTGGTGTGAGTAAGGACACGGGGCAGTGAGCACAGGGGTGATGGGTGAGCGGAACTTGGTGTGAGTTAGGACACGGGGCAGTGAGCACAGGGGGTGATGGGTGAGTGGGACTCGATGTGAGTTAGGACACAGGGCAGTGAGCACAGGGGGTGAGGGGTGAGTGGGACTTAGTGCAAGTTAGGACACGGGTCAGTGAGCACAGGGGTGATGGGTGAGCGGAACTTGGTGTGAGTTAGGACACGGGGCAGTGAGCACAGGGGGTGATGGGTGAGCGGGACTTGGTGTGAGTTAGGACACGGGGCAGTGAGCACAGGGGGTGATGGGTGTGTGGGACTTGGTGTGAGTTAGGACACGGGGCAGTGAGCACAGGGGGTGATGGGTGAGCGGGACTTGGTGTGAGTTAGGACACGGGGCAGTGAGCACAGGGGATGATGGGTGAGTGGGACTTGGTGTGAGTTAGGACACGGGTCAGTGAGCACAGGGGGTGATGGGTGAGTGGGACTTGGTGTGAGTTAGGACACGGGGCAGTGAGCACAGGGGGTGATGGGTGAGCGGGACTTGGTGTGAGTTAGGACACGGGGCAGTGAGCACAGGGGGTGATGGGTGAGTGGGACTTGGTGTGAGTTAGGACACGGGGCAGTGAGCACAGGGGGTGATGGGTGAGCGGGACTTGGTGTGAGTTAGGACACGGGGCAGTGAGCACAGGGGGCGATGGGTGAGTGGGACTTGGTGTGAGTTAGGACACGGGGCAGTGAGCACAGGGGGTGATGGGTGAGCGGGACTTGGTGTGAGTTAGGACACGGGGCAGTGAGCACAGGGGATGATGGGTGAGTGGGACTTGGTGTGAGTTAGGACACAGGGCAGTGAGCACAGGGGGTGATGGGTGAGTGGGACTTAGTGCAAGTTAGGACATGGGTCAGTGAGCACAGGGGTGATGGGTGAGCGGAACTTGGTGTGAGTTAGGACACGGGGCAGTGAGCACAGGGGGTGATGGGTGAGCGGGACTTGGTGTGAGTTAGGACACGGGGCAGTGAGCACAGGGGGTGATGGGTGAGTGGGACTTGGTGTGAGTTAGGACACGGGGCAGTGAGCACAGGGGGTGATGGGTGAGCGGGACTTGGTGTGAGTTAGGACACGGGGCAGTGAGCACAGGGGATGATGGGTGAGTGGGACTTGGTGTGAGTTAGGACACGGGTCAGTGAGCACAGGGGGTGATGGGTGAGTGGGACTTGGTGTGAGTTAGGACACGGGGCAGTGAGCACAGGGGGTGATGGGTGAGCGGGACTTGGTGTGAGTTAGGACACGGGGCAGTGAGCACAGGGGGTGATGGGTGAGTGGGACTTGGTGTGAGTTAGGACACGGGGCAGTGAGCACAGGGGGTGATGGGTGAGCGGGACTTGGTGTGAGTTAGGACACGGGGCAGTGAGCACAGGGGATGATGGGTGAGTGGGACTTGGTGTGAGTTAGGACACGGGTCAGTGAGCACAGGGGGTGATGGGTGAGTGGGACTCGATGTGAGTTAGGACACGGGGCAGTGAGCACAGGGGGTAATGGGTGAGTGAGACTCGGTGCGAGTTAGGACAAAGGCTGCTGTGTTTTGGATCACCAAGTTTACGTCGGGTAGAATGTGGGAGGCCAGTCAGGAGTGCGTTGGAATAGTCAAGTCTGGAGGTAACAAAGGCAGGGATGAGGGTTTCAGAACAAACAGCGTTCATTGTTATTAGCCCTTTGAAACTTCAAGGTTTCGCCCATGAGCTTCATAATGTGGAAATCCTGAAGTTGTGATTTGTCATTCACTGCTCTGACACTGACTGCACTGTGCCCCCTCCCCCCACACACCCCTCCCCCACACACAACCCTCCTACACACACATCCCCCTCCCCACACACACCCCTCCCCCACACACAACCCTCCTGCACACACACCCCTCTCCCACACACTCCCCTCCCCCACACACACCCCTCCCCCCACACACACACCCCTCCCCAACACACAACCCTCCCCCTACACACCCTCCCCCCCACACACAACCCTCCCCCTACACACCCTCCCCCCCACACACACCACCCCTCCCACACATGTTCCCCCTCCCCCACACACATCCCCCTCCCCAACACATGCCTCTCCCCCCCGCCCCACTCCCCTACAGCCGACAATCAGTGTAATCAGGTAAATCGGTGAAACCGACAAAATCTTGGGCTTTAGTGACAACATTGCTGTTACATATTCCATTAAATTTGAAGGCTCGTGGATTCGGTCCAACTGGGGGTTTAACAGCGTATTGACTGTTTAACGAACATTATGGCCCTGCAAAACTCATTTTAATTTTGTGGTCAAAATTCTCCATCTTGATGAAAATTAAAATTGTGAAGAAACAATCTTATTTTATTTATATTTATTTCAAGTTGATCTTTTCCCTATGTGAAACCCCAATCTTTGATTTTTCTCTCTAACATTTTTTCGAAGTCTCTCTGCATCACTCACTGTACAATCACGCATCTCTATCACCCCCTGCTGGTGTCTCTCTGTATCATTGTACTCAGTCCCACTTCTCTCTGTCTCCCTCTGCTGGTGTCTCTCTGTATCATTGTACTCAGTCACACCTCTCTCTGTCTCCCTCTGCTGGTGTCTCTCTGTATCATTGTACTCAGTCACACCTCTCTCTGTCTCCCTCTGCTGGTGTCTCTCTGTATCATTGTACTCAGTCACACCTCTCTCTGTCTCCCTCTGCTGGTGTCTCTCTGTATCATTGTACGCAGTCCCACCTCTCTCTGTCTCCCTCTGCTGGTGTCTCTCTGTATTATTGTACTCAGTCACACCTCTCTCTGTCTCCATCTGCTGGTGCCTCTCTGTATCACTGCACTCAGTCACACCTCTCTCTATCTCCCTCTGCTGGTGTCTCTCTGTATCACAGTACTCAGTCCCACCTCTCTCTGTCTCCCTCTGCTGGTGTCTCTCTGTATCACTGTACTCAGTCCCACCTCTCTCTGTCTCCCTCTGCTGGTGTCTCTCTGTATCATTGTACTCAGTCCCACCTCTCTCTGTCTCCCTCTGCTGATGTCTCTCTGTATCACTCACTGCACTCAGTCACACCTCTCTCTATCTCCCTCTGCTGGTGTCTCTCTGTATCACAGTACTCAGTCACACCTCTCTCTATCTCCCTCTGCTGGTGTCTCTCTGTATCACAGTACTCAGTCACACCTCTCTCTATCTCCCTCTGCTGGTGTCTCTCTGTATCACAGTACTCAGTCACACCTCTCTCTATCTCCCTCTGCTGGTGTCTCTCTGTATCACAGTACTCAGTCACACCTCTCTCTATCTCCCTCTGCTGGGGAATCGCTGTCATCATCATCATAGGCAGTCCATCAGAATCAAGCAAGACTTGCTTCCACTGTTAAAATGAGTCCTTCGGTGGCTGAACAGACCAATACGAGAGCCACAGTTCCTGTCACAGGTGGGACAGATAGTCGTTGAGGGAAAGGTTGGGTGGGACTGGTTTGCCGCACGCTCCTTCCGCTGCCTGTGCTTGTTTTCTGCAAACTCTCAGCGACGAGACTCGAGGTGCTCAGCGCCCTCCCGGATGCGCTTCCTCCACTTAAGGCAGTCTTTGGCCAGGGATTCCCAGGTGTCGGTGGACATGTTGCACTTTATCAAGGAGGCTCTGAGGGTGTCCTTGAAACGGTTCCTCTGCCCCCACCCCCTTTAGTTTGTTTGCTATGAAGAAGTTCCGAGTAGAGCACTTGCTTTGGGAGTGTTGTGTCTGGCATGCGGACAATGTGGCCTGCCCAGCGGAGCTGATCAAGTGTGGTCAGTGCTTCGATGCTGGGGATGTTGGCCTGGTCAAGGCTGCTAACGTTGGTGTCTCTGTGTATCACTGTGCTTAGTCACACCATTCTATTGCCTTCTGACCAAGGGTCATTGACCTGAAACGTTAACTCTGCTTCTTTCCACAGATGCTGCCTGACCCACTGAGATGTCCAGCATTTTATGTTTTTATTTCAGATTCCAGCATCTACAGAATGTTGCTTTTGTCTCTCTATCTCCCTCTGCTGGTTCTCTCTGTATCACAGTACTCAGTCACAACTCTCTCTATCTCCCTCTGCTGGTGTCTCTCTGTATCACAGTACTCAGTCACAACTCTCTCTATCTCCCTCTGCTGCTGTCTCTCTGTATCACAGTATGCAGTCACAACTCTCTCTGTCTCCCTCTGCTGGTGTCTCTCTGTATCACAGTACTCAGTCACACCTCTCTCTATCTCCCTCTGCTGGTGGGTCTCTGTATCACAGTACTCAGTCACACCTCTCTGTACCTCTGCTGGTGTCTCTCTGTATCACAGTACTCAGTCACACCTCTCTCTATCTCCCTCTGCTGGTGGCTCTCTGTATCACAGTACTCAGTCACACCTCTCTCTATCTCCCTCTGCTGGTGTCTCTCTGTATCACTGTACTCAGTCCCACCTCTCTGTACCTCTGCTGGTGTCTCTCTGTATCACAGTACGCAGCCACACCTCTCTCTATCTCCCTCTGCTGGTGTCTCTCAGTATCACAGTACTCAGTCACACCTCTATCTACCTCCCTCTGCTGGTGTCAAATTCCTGGGAGAGGTGGGACCAGTACAAACCGGACGGTCTGGGCAGGACTGGAACCGATGTCCTAGGCGGAGTGTTTGCTAGTGCTGTTGGGGAGGGTTAAACTAAAAAGGCAGGGGGATAGGAATCTATGCGGGGAGGCAGAGGGAAATAAAAAAGGGGCAGAAGCAAAAGATAGGAAGGAGACAAGCAAGAGTGGAGAGCAGAGAAATCGCAGGTAAAAATCAAAAAGGGCCACATTACAATATTCTAAAAGGACAAAGAGTGTTAAAAAAACAAGCCTGAAGGCTCTGATTCTCAATACGAGGAGCATTCGTAATAAGGTGGATGAATTAATTGCTCAGATAGCTGTTAACGGATATGATGTAATTGGGATTACAGAGACGTGGCTCCAAGGTAGCCAAGGTTGGGGACTCAACATCCAGGGGTATTCAATATTCAGGAAGGATAGACAGGAAGGAAAAGGTAGTGGGGTAGCGTTACTGGTTAAAGAGGAGATTAATGCAACAGTAAGGAAGGACATTAACTTGGATGATGTGGAATCTGTATGGGTGGAGCTGCGGAACACCAAAGGGCAGAAAACACTAGTGGGAGTTGTGTACAGGCCACCAAACAGTAGTAGTGAGTTTGGGGACAGCATTAAACAAGAAATTAGGGATGCATACAATAAAGGTACAGCAGTTGTCATGGGTGACTTTAATCTACATATAGATTGGGCTAACCAAGCTGGTAGCAATGCGGTGGAGGAGGATTTCCTGGAGTGTATAAGGGATGGTTTTCTAGACCAATATGTCAAGGAACCAACTGGAGAGCTGGTCATCCTAGACTGGGTGATGTGTAATGAGTGAGGATTAATTAATAATCTGGTCGTACGAGGCCCCTTGGGGAACAGTGACCATAATATAGAATTCTTCATTAAGATGGAGAGTGACACAATTAATTCAGAGACTAGGGTCCTGAACTTAAAGAAAGGTAACTTCGACGGTATGAGATGTGAATTGGCTGGAATAGACTGGCAAATTATACTAAAGGGTTGATGGTGGATAGGCAATGACTACAACAATTGTACATCCCTGTCTGGAGTAAAAATAAAACGGGGAAGGTGGCTCAACCATGGCTTACAAGGGAAATTAGTGTTAAATCCAAGGAAGAGGCATATAAATTAGCCAGAAAAAGCAGCAAACCTGAGGACTGGGAGAAATTTAGAATTCAGCAGAGGAGGACAAAGGGTTTAATTAGGAGGGGGGAAATAGAGTTTGAGAGTAAGCTTGCAGGGAACATAAAAACTGACTGCAAACACTTCTGTAGATATGTGAAGAGAAAAAGATTAGTAAAGACAAATGTAGGTCCCTTACAGTCAGAATCAGATGAAGTTATAATGGGGAACAATGAAATGGCAGACCAATTGAACAATTACTTTGGTTCTGTCTTCACTAAGGAAGACGCAAATAACCTTCCGGAAATACTAGGGGACTGAGGGTCTAGCGAGAAGGAGGAACTGAAGGAAATCCTTATTAGTCAGGAAATGGTGTTAGGGAAATTGAAGGAACTGAAGGCCACTAAATCCCCAGGGCCTGATAGTCTGCATCCCAGAGTACTTAAGGAAGTGGCCCTCGAAATAGTAGATGCATTCGTGGAATTTTCCAACATTCCATGGACTCTGGTTTAGTTCCTATGGATGTGAGGGTAACTAATGTAATCCAACTTTTTAAAAAAGGAGGGAGAGAGAAAACAGGGAATTATAAACCTGACATCAGTAGTGGGGAAAATGTTGGAATCAATTATTAAAGATTTAATAGCAGCGCATTTGGAAAGCAGTGACAGGATCGGTCCAAATCAACGTGGATTTATGAAAGGGAAATCATGCTTGACAAATCTTCTAGAGTTTTTTGAGGATGTAACTAATAGAGTGGACAAGGGAGAACCAATGGATGTGGTGTATTTGGACTTTCAAAAGGCTTTTGACAAGGTCCCAAACAAGAGATTAGTGTGCAAAATTAAAGCACATGATATTTTGGTAATGGTGGATAGAGAACTGGTTGGCAGACAGGAAGCAAAGAGTGGGAATAAATGGGTCCTTTTCAGAATGGCAGCCAGTGACTAGTGGGGTGCCGCAGGGCTCAGTGCTTGGACCCCAGCTATTTACAATATACATTAATGATTTAGACAAAGAGGCTGCAGGGGGACTTGGACAAGTTAGGTGAATGGACAAATGCATGGCAGATGCAGTATAATGTGGATAAGTGTGAGGTTATCCACTTTGGGGGCAAAAACAGGAAGGCAGATTATTATCTGAATGTTGACAGATTAGGAAAAGGGGAGGTGCAACAAGACCTGGGTGTCATGGTACATCAGTCATTGAAAGTTGGCATGCAGGTACAGCAGGCAGTAAAGAAAACAAATGGCATGTTGGCCTTCATAGCGAGGGGATTTGAGTACAGGGGCAGGGAGGTCTTACTACAGTTGTTACAGGGCCTTAGTGAGGCCTCACCTGGAATATTGTGTTCAGTTTTGGTCGCCTAATCTGAGGAAGGACGTTCTCGCTATTGAAGGAGTGCAGCGAAGGTTCACCAGACTGATTCCCGGGATGATAGGACTGACATATGAAGAAAGATTGGATTGACTAGGCTTATATTCACTGGAATTTAGAAGAATGAGAAGGGATCTCATAGAAACATATAAAATTCTGACAGGATTAGTTTCTCCTCATCTCAGTCCTAAATGGCCTACCCCTTATCCTAAGACTATGTCCCCTGGTTCTGGACTTCCCCAACATCGGGAACATTCTTCCCGCATCTAACCTGTCCCTTTCCATAAGAATCTTATACATTTCTATGAGATCCCCTCTCATCCTTCTAAACTCCAGTGAATAAAGGCCCAGTTGATCCAGTCTCTCCTCATATGTCAGTCCAGCCATCCCTGGAATCAGCCTGTGAACCTTCGCTGCACTCCCTCAATAGCAAGAGCATCCTTCCTCAGATTAGGTGACCAAAACTGAACACAATATTCCAGGTGAGGCCTCACCAAGGCCCTGTACAATTGCAGTAAGACCTCCCTGCTCCTATACTCAAATCCCCTAGCTATGGAGGCCAACATACCATTTGACTTCTTCACCGCCTGCTGTACCTGCATGCCAAATTTCAATGACTGATGAACCATGACACCCAGGTCTCGTTGCACCTCCCCTTTTCCTAATCTGCCGCCATTCAGATAATATTCTGCCTCCGAGAATTTCTCCAGGATGCCCACTGTTCTCTGCATCTCTGGGTTAACTATCTGTATCTCGTCGCCAGTTGTTGTGTATGGAGAAAGAGTCCGACTGAACACTATGAGCTCAAAGTAAAGTGTGACCGTAGTCTTTTATTGCAGGTCTCCAGAGTGCCTCTCCAACCTGTGAAGCCTTCTTAAATACCTGTGCTCCCAAGGGATTATGGGATCCCTTGAGACTCCAGGGGTTGAGCCCTCTGGTGGCTGTACAGAGTAAATACAAGTTTACATATATAACACACAAATTGATTCTCCTCACAAGTACTCAAAGCAGGCTTTCAGTACAGATCCTCCGACTTTCAAAAAGGCGTTTGTGGTGCTGAGTACTGCTGAGTATCTCCGACTTTAGGTCAGGTGAGTGCAGCTTTTTTTCAGCGACTTTTTCGGCCAGCGACCATTTCGGTGAAGTGTGGGCGAAATGCTGAACATTGCGGTGGCGATCATCAGGGTGATAATCGGGCCCAAGTTTCCATTTTCAGCACTATACTCGGCCTGGCACGCGGATTATGTCATTTTTTTTTAAACTTAGGCCGGGTGATGCAGCACATTCATGTGTGCCAAAAGTTTGGCCGGCGATGAATGGGTGATAATCGGGCACTAGTTTCCACTTTCTGGCAAAAATGGGCGATATCCTGCATCTCAGCACTAAATGGGTGATAAATGGACGATAAATTGGGCGATAAAAGGGCGATAAATGGGCAATAAGTGAGCAATAAATGGGCGATGATGTGCTGAAAGTCTAGTCCCATAGGCCAGACTTTCCACTTCACATCGCCCATCTAAGGCCCATCTATCACCCAAAACGGACCTCTATCACCCATTTTGAGCAAAAAAGTGGAAACTAGGCCCAAAACATTGCCGGAGAAACAGGTGCCTAAGTTTCCACTTTGATCGTCAAGGTGATCGGCCAAATGATCGCCCACACTAGGCCCATCCCAAGTTTCAGCACCTAGCATGCACTTCGCTGGGCCGATGCAAGGCCCAAAAGAGTGCTGAAAAATAGTTGGGGCTAGACTTTCCACTTGGTGGCTGAGGCCGAAAAAAATGGGCCTTGTTCCAGCGATGCGGGACATATCGCCCGTGCTGATCACCGGCTCAAGGCCCATTTCTTTCGGCAATCTCACGATCGCCCAAAGAAAACGGAAGTGAATGAAAAAAAAAGCTTCTCTAGCAACACATTACTGCGCATGTGCAGGTTGGTTTTTTTTCAGGTTGATGCTCCTTCCTGCGTTTTGAGAGGTCAAGGGTCTTCGCACATGCTCAGAAGCTCTGTGTGGGTCTGGGAGAGAGAGAGAGAGAGAGAGAGGAGAAAGGAAGCAGGTTATCTTGAGCTACTGAAAAATCAGATAAATTTAAAGAATGGAGGGAGCTGCAGGAAAGAAAAGGGTCAAGCCCTTCAGCGAGAAGGCCAATGAGGCACAAGTGAATAGTGTCAGCACGAGATGGGAGGATCTGACACGGGGTGGGCATGGGAAACCTCTACCCCGTGCATGTCGGAGGATTTGGGCAGAGACTGCCGATGTGGTCACGTTGGCATTTAATGAAGCCCGGACACCGGACCAGTGCCAGAAAAGATGGAACAGTCTACTGGCGGCTGCAAGAGTGAGTTGAAATTTAAATTTGAAATCATCCATATTTATTATTTAATGTTGTATGGAAAATCTAATTAGAATCTGCAATGTTATATCGTAATCTTTAAGCATGACTAAGTAACTAAATTAGGATTAAATTATGATTACATTTATGCACCGCAACATAAATTTTAATGTTACAGTGTGAAATATCTTCCTATGCAATGTATTGCAAACTTGAAATTGAACTTATAAATCTGTTAGTCCTAAATGTTTATTGCCAAATCCATCTGCTTATGCCGTGCAATGTTACCTTGTCTATTACAGAAGATTTCCATCAACCAGTGAGAGCAACGCAGGACGGGTGGGGGCTGTGCCATGCTGCAGTCGCTGACTGCCTACGAGGAGCTTGCAGTGGCCTTGGTGGGGCCAGAAAGCCGTTCGGTCACAACCCGTGGTATGCCGAACCCACCCTAGAGTCACGTGAGTAATGAGAACTGTGCATTGTGCAATGTGTGAATCAATAGTAAATATTTGTTACGCGGGTAATCCTATGCAATGATACTTTAATTTGATATATAATTGAGTTATACTATTCAGATTGTACTATTGATCTTCAAATGAAGTCATGTTAGGCCTGGTGACCGCTTGTGCATATGGGCTAATGGTAATGTTTTGAGTTTTTAATTAAGATGAATTGATTTATAACTTCCATTTGTCTTTGAAAGGTCAACAAGTACTGATGGAGTCAACGGACACGTCCACTGACCAATCGGGACACTCCCAGGAGGAAGAACCAGAGGAGGAGCCATTGCAGACTCCTGCTGCGGCTGTACGAGATGAGGATGAGGGTGAGGAGGAAGAAGAACAGGAGATTGTTTTTGTGGGGGGGGGTGGTGGCGGGAACAACCTGCGGCCTTCTCTTTTGAGACAGATGAGGCACCGGGACCAAGCGGTGTACAGGTGGTGACACCAAGGCACGTGATATTGCAGACGCTGACCCCATGGCGGTCCGGTCAGCGTGATATGGACTCGTCGACCACAGAGGACCAGACGGAGAGCTTACTTTCCCTGTGCAGGGAGACGATCGCGATCGGTCGCGACCTTATCCAGCGGTTCACGGGTTTCTCAAACAATTGGAGCCCGTTTTCCACATCCTGGAGCGAGTTCTGCTCGTGCTTCTCCAGCTGGTCTTCTGGGTAGTCACAGACTGCTCGGGAGACGTTGGAGGCGATCAGGGAGCAGACAGCCGCAACAAATGCCCTACGACACGCGTTGCTGACTGGACAGGGCGCTACACCCCCAAGGTGTCATGTCCGCTCGCAGTGAGACCCCAAACACACAAGCGAGTACGGAGGACACAGTTCCTCCCGACTCGGAAGTAGAGCCTTAGGCTTCTGCTCCCGCTCCGTTACCTCCACCACGGCAGGAAGTCTTGCCGTCCCACTCTGCACGACATCTTGGTGTCGGTCTGCGGAGACCAAAACGGGCGGGTGGGGTGTGAACACGGGGTGGGACAGGATCTGGAGGGAAACGCGGCCGCAGGTAGGGAGGGGGGAGTGCTTCTCTATAGTTCACTTGTTTTAAAATGTTCACTTGTTATTATCACTTTATTATTCTCTTGTTATTGTTACTAAATTAGCCAGTTATATTCAATAGTTAAATGTTCACTTGTTATCATTACTTAACTGTTCACTTTCCATTCTTTCTGAAATGGTGACTTGTTATCACTGAAATGGTCACTTGTTAGCATGACTAAAATGGTCACTTATTATCATTACTTAAGTGGCCACTTATTCTTTAAAATGTTCAATTTCTTCTTCTAACGTTTTGTGGATTTTGAGGGAAGGATGGGTTGGTGCGGGGGAGGGTGTTCATTAGTTCTTAAAAAAAAATTTGTTTCTTAATAAAATAAAAAAATTTCTACAACTTTTGTACTTTCTCTCTCACTTACATAAGTTTTACAATGTACAGTTTTTCATGCATATTTGTTTGTTTATTCTGTTTCCCCACGGAAATGAAACTTTTGTTTAAACGTAACTGTATTTTAACGTTTGAATAGCAACAGTGATTTTTTTTTATTTCAAAATATACTTTATTCATATAAAAACTTGCACGATACATTGGAAGGCAGTTCAGTACATTTGGATGGGGTCAGCAATTCCATACAATACATTTGGATGCTGACGGCAGTTCCGTTCAATACATTTGCTTGCTTTACATTTCGAGGTACAATTCAGTACAATCCAGGATACATTGTAATACAGTCATCAAATTACGTTACATGTGGCACTATACGGTACACGGAATGGGTGAGGGTACAGTTACATTTCTTTGCAACAAACATTACCAAACAGAACTTGCATTATACATAGCTGTTTTCAGATCATGGTGCTCTATGTATACAAAGGTTTACAAGTACAGCCCGAGGGGGGTTTTATACTGATTCCATCCCCTGGGTTTACCGTGGCGGAAGGGCCTTAAACTGTGGCCCTTCCCCATCATGCCTTTGCACCAATTTTTAGTGCGTCCCTCAGCACGTAGTCCTGGACCTTGGATTGCGCCAATCTGCAACACGCAGACGTGGACATCTCCTTGCTCTGAAAGACCAGCAAGTTTCGGCAAGACCAAAGTGCGTCTTTCACCGAGTTGATGGCCCTCCAGCAGCAGGTGATGTCTGTCTCGGTGTGTCTCTGGGAACAGCCCGTAGAGCACAGAGTCCTGTGTTACGGAGCTGCTTGGGATGAACCTCGACAGCAACCACTGCATCTCTTTCCAGACCTGCCTTGCAAAGGGGCAATCCCGAAGGAGATGGATGACAGTCTCGTCCGCCCCGCAGCCAACTCGGGGGCGGAGTGCCGTGTCTCTGAAACCCCGGCTGTGCATGAAGGATCTGACGGGTAGGGCCCTCCTCACCGCCAGCCAAGCTATGTCTTGGTGCTTGTGTGAAAGCTCTGGCGATGAGACATTCTGCCAAAGGAGTTCGACAGTCTGCTCGGGGAACCACCCGACAGAGTCCACCCTCTCCTTCTTTCGTAGGGCGTCCAGGACCTTACGTGCCGACCACTGCTCTCGGGCCTTGTGGTCAAAGGGGTTTTTTCTGAAAAACATTTCCACGAAGGACAGGTGGACAGGCATGGTCCAGTTGGTGGGGACGTTTCGCAGCAGCATGGCCAGATCCATCCTTCGCAACACCGGGGACAGGTAGAACCTCAGCACGTAGTGACACTTGGTGTTTGCGTACCGGGGGTCTCTGCACAGCTTGATGCAGCCGCACACAAAGGTGGCCATCAGGATGAGGGCCACATTCAGAACATCCTTTCCTCCACTGTCCAGAGATTTGTACATCGTGTCTCTACAGACACGGTCCATTTTGGACCTCCAGACTAAGTGGAAGACGGCTCGGGTGACTGCCGCAGCACAGGAGTGAGGGATGGGCCAGACCTGTGCCACATACAACAACACCGAGAGCACCTCACTCCTGATGACCAGGTTCTTTCCTGCCATGGAGAGGGAGCACAGCTTCCACCATCCCAGTTCTTGTTTCACTTTGGCGATACGCTCTTCCCAGTTTTTGGTGCACGCCCCGTTCGCTCCGACCATATTCCCAACACCTTCAGGAAATCTGGCTTGATGGTGAAGGGAATGGAGGCTCGGTCGGTCCAGTGACCAAAGAGCATGGCCTCGCTCTTGGTGCGATTGACCTTTGCTCCCGAGGCCAGTTCAAACTGGTCACAGATTGCGAGCAATCTGCGGACCGACTGCGGATCCGAGCAAAAGATGGCGACGTCGTCCATGTACAGGGAGGTCTTGACCTGAGCGCCTCCGCTGCCTGGGATCGTCACCCCTCTAATGCCCACACCCTTCCTGATGGACTCGGCAAAGGGCTCGATACAACACACAAACAAGACAGAGGAGAGAGGACAGCCTTGCCTGACTCCAGATCTGATCGGAAAGCTTTCAGTTTCCCACCCGTTGATTAGAATTGCACTACTGATGTCTGTGTAGAGCAGTTGGATCCAATTGCGGATACCCTCCCCAAACCCCATTTTGGAGAGCACGTCCATCAGGTACGTGTGCGATATCCTGTCAAAGGCCTTCTCCTGGTCTAAGCTGATTAAGCAGGTGTCCACCCCCCTGTCCCACACGTAGGCGATCGTATCTCTGAGTAGCGCGTATGGCTGTCAGAGATCTTCCTGGTGGGGACAGCGCAGGTCTGGTCCGGGTGAATCACCAGCTCCAGAGCAGACTTGACCCTGTTGGCGATGACCTTTGACAGGATCTTGTAGTCCACATTGAGCAGCGAAATGGGCCGCCAGTTTTTGATTTCCTCCCTCTCCCACTTCTGCTTGTAGATGAGGGTGATGATGCCTTTCCTCATCGATTCTCTCATGCTGCCGGCCAGAAGCATACCTCCGTACACTTCCAGCAGGTCTGGGCCTATCCAGTCCCACAGAGCCGAATACAACTCGACCGGGAAGCTTGTTGATGTCACAGCAGATCATGTTAGGGATTCCCCATTATACTGCACTGATCCCATTTACGCCTCGAAAAAGGCAACCTGTTCGCCTCAGCACCAGCAGCGATCGCCTTTGCTTTGCTGCTGACTGCAAATTCGGGCCAGAAAGCACATGGAGATAGTGAGCTGTCTGACTGAGTACAGTGAACGATATAGAGAGGCACAATCAGAGGGAGATCGATAAAGGTGAGACTGAGTACAGTGATACAGAGAGACACCAGCAGAGGGAGATAGTGAGCGGTGGGACTGAGTACAATAGGTGATACAGAGAGACACCAGCAGAGGGAGATAGAGAGCGGTGAGACTGAGTACAGTGATACAGAGAGACACCAGCAGAGGGAGATAGAGAGCGGTGGGACTGAGTACAATAGGTGATACAGAGAGACACCAGCAGAGGGAGATAGAGAGCGGTGGGACTGAGTACAATAGGTGATACAGAGAGACACCAGCAGAGGGAGACAGAGAGCTGTGAGACTGAGTACATTGATACAGAGAGACACCAGCAGAGGGAGATAGAGAGCTGTGTGACTGAGTACAATAGGTGATACAGAGAGACACCAGCAGAGGGAGATAGAGAGCGGTGGGACTGAGTACAATAGGTGATACAGAGAGACACCAGCAGAGGGAGATAGAGAGAGGTGTGACTGAGTACAATAGGTGATTCAGAGAGACACCAGCAGAGGGAGATAGAGAGAGGTGTGACTGAGTACAATGGGTGATACAGAGAGACACCAGCAGATGGAGATAGTCAGGGGCGGAGGCAGGCATTTCTGCGGCCACAGATGTAACTCCAGGATGGTATGTTGCCTCCCTGCTGCCAGGGTCAAGGATGTCACTGAGCGGCTGTGGGTCATATTGAGGAGGGAGGGTGAGCAGCCAGAGGTTGTGGTCCATATCAGTACCAATGACATAGGTAGAAAGAGGAAAGAGATCCTGCAGGCAGAGTTTAGGCACACCTCGGCACAAACCCAGCCCAGCACAAGGTAGAAAAGACCATCCAACAACTGAAGAACAACAAGGCCTCAGGAGTAGATGGAACCCCCGCCAAAGCACTAAAATATGGCGGAGAAGCACTTTTGGTGTGAATACATGATCTCATTTCTCTTATCTGGAAGGAGGAGAGCATGCCAGGGGAACTCAGAGAAGCTGTAATCGTGACCATCTTCCAGAAAGGCGACAAGTCCAATTGCGGTAATTACAGACGGGTTTTTCTGCTGTTTGCCACAGAGAATGTCATTGCAAGAATCCTCCTCAACCGTCTTCTCCGTGTGGCTGAAGAGCTCCTCCCAGAGTCGCAATGTGGATTCCGTCCACTATGGGGCACAATGGACATGATCTTCACCACGCGGCAAATCTAAGAGAAATGAAGAGAACAGCACCAGACTCTGTAACATAGAAACATAGAAACATAGAAAATAGGTGCAGGAGTAGGCCATTCGGCCCTTCGAGCCTGCACCGCCATTCAATGAGTTCATGGCTGAACATGCAACTTCAGTACCCCATTCCTGCTTTCTCGCCATACCCCTTGATCCCCCTAGTAGTAAGGACTTCATCTAACTCATTTTTGAATATATTTAGTGAATTGGCCTCAACAACTTTCTGTAGTAGAGAATTCCACAGGTTCACCACTCTCTGGGTGAAGAAGTTTCTCCTCATCTCGGTCCTAAATGGCTTACCCCTTATCCTTAGACTGTGACCCCTGGTTCTGTACTTCCCCAACATTGGGAACATTCTTCCTGCATCTAACCTGTCGAAACCCATCAGAATTTTAAACGTTTCTATGAGATCCCCTCTCATTCTTCTGAACTCCAGTGAATACAAGCACAGTTGATTCCCAGGAATCAGTCTGGTGAACCTTCGCTGCACTCCCTCAATAGCAAGAATGTCCTTCCTCAAGTTAGGAGACCAAAACTGTACACAATACTCCAGGTGTGGCCTCACCAAGGCCCTGTACAACTGTAGTAACACCTCCCTGCCCCTGTACTCAAATCCCCTCGCTATGAAGGCCAACATGCCATTTGCTTTCTTAACCGCCTGCTGTACCTGCATGCCAACCTTCAATGATTGATGTACCATGACACCCAGGTCTCGTTGCACCTCCCCTTTTCCTAATCTGTCACCATTCAGATAATAGTCTGTCTCTGTTTTTACAACCAAAGTGGATAACCTCACATTTATCTACATTATACTTCATCTGCCATGCATTTGCCCACTCATCTAACCTATCCAAGTCACTCTGCAGCCTCATAGCATCCTCCTCGCAGCTCACACTGCCATCCAACTTAGTGTCATCTGCAAATTTGGAGATACTACATTTAATCCCCTCGTCTAAATCATTAATGTACAATGTAAACAGCTGGGGCCCCAGCACAGAACCTTGCGGTACCCCACTAGTCATTGCCTGCCATTCTGAAAAGTACCCATTTACTCCTATTCTTTGCTTCCTGTCTGACAACCAGTTCTCAATCCATGTCAGCACACTACCCCCAATCCCATGTGTTTTAACTTTGCACATTAATCTCTTGTGTGGGACCTTGTCGAAGGCCTTCTGAAAGTCCAAATACACCACATCAACTGGTTCTCCCTTGTCCACTCTACTGGAAACATCCTCAAAAAATTCCAGAAGATTTGTCAAGCATGATTTCCCTTTCACAAATCCATGCTGACTTGGACCTATCATGTCACCTCTTTCCAAATGCACTGCTATGACATCCTTAATAATTGATTCCATCATTTTACCCACGACCGCCTTCTTTGGCCTTCTTTGACCTCACAAAGACCTTCACCACTGTCAACCGTGAGGGACTATGGAGCATCCTCCTCCATTTCAGCTGCCCCCAAAGTTGTCACCATCCTTCGCCTGCTTCACGATGACATGTAAGCAGTGATCCTGACAATGGATCCACTACAGACCCAATCCATGTTCGGAAAGGGGTCAAGCAAGGTTGTGTCATCGCACCAATGCTCTTCACGATCTTCCTTGTTGTAATGCTCCATCTCACCCTCAGTAAGCTCCCTGCTGGAGTGGAGCTAAATTACAGGAAAACAGGAATCTGTTCAACCTCCACCACCTCCAGGCCAGATCCAAGGTCCTATGTCATTGAATTACAGTATGCAGACGACACTTGCATATGTGCACAATCGGAGGCCGAACTCTAAGCCATCGTCAACACCTTCACCGAGGCATACGAGAGCATGGACCTTATACTAAACATCCGTAAGACAAAGGTCCTCTACCAACCTGCCCCTGCCACACAGCACTGCCCCTGATTATCAAAATCCACGATGCGGCCTTGGACAACGTGGACCATTTTCCATACCTGGGGAGCCTACTGTCAACAAGTGCTGACGTCGATGACGAGGTCCAACACCGCCTCCAGTGCACCAGCACAGCCTTCGGTCACCTGAGGAAGAGAGTGTTTGAAGACCAGGACCTCAAACCCGACACCAAGCTCATGGTTTACAGAGCAGTAGTGATACCCGTCCTCCTATATGGTTCAGAGACATGGACTATGTACAGCAGGCACCTGAAAGCACTGGAGAAGTACCACCAACGATACCTCCGCAAGATCCTGCAAATCCCCTGGAGGGACAGACGCACCAACATCAGTGTCCTCGCTCAGGCCAACATCCCCAGCATCGAAGCACTGACCGCACTCGGCCAGCTCTGCTGGATGGGCCAATTTCTCTGCATACCCAATACGAGATTCCCAAAACAATCACTCTACTCGGAGCTCCGACACGGCAAGCGAGCCCCAGGTGGGTAGAGGAAATGCTTCAAAGGCACCCTCAAAGCCTCTTTAAAAAAGTGCAACATCCCCACCGACACCTGGGAAGCCCTGGCCCTGTGTGGAAGAAAAGCTGCTTATCACCGCGAGTTTTTTCGCTGGGAGCAAGCTGAAGCCAAGCTCAAACAGTGGAAGGAGCACACGGCAATCCAAGCACCCCAGCCACCCTTTCCTTCAAACACCATCTACCCCACCTGTGACAGAGATTGAAGGTCCTGCATTGGACTCGTCAGTCACCTGAGAACTCATTTTAAGTGCAGAAGCAAGTCTTCCTCGACTCCGAGGGACTGCTGAAGAAGGAGAGAGATTGAAAAGCAAGACCTCAAAAGGTAATAATCTCCAGATTACTCCCAGTGCCACATGCGAGTGAATACAGAATTAGAATAGATTATATGCATGAATGGCTGCAGAAATGGTGCAGGAGGGAGGGTTTTAGATTCCTGAGGCACTGGGACCATTTCTGGGGAAGGTGGGACCTGTACAAGCCGGATGGATAATATGTACGTGGGGGGTTGCGGGGTTGATAGTGCTGTTGGGGAGGGTTTAAACTCGCTTGGCAGGAGGATGGGAACCTGAGAGTAGACTCAGAAAGGAGAGAAGCAAAGCTGAAATTGGAAAGCAGAACATTAGAAAGTGAATTTGGAAGGCAGAGGAAACAAAGGCTAGAAAATATACAAGGAAGTTTACTACTTCTAAATGGTGTATACTTCAATGCAAGGAGTCTAGGGAATAAAGCAGATGAGCTGAGAGCACAGATAGATATGTGGGAGTACGATATTATAGCCATTACTGAGCCATGGCTGAAAGAGGGACAGGTATGGCAGCTCAACATTCCTGGTTACCGAATCTTCAGACGGGATAGAGAGAGGGATAAAAAAAAAAGGAGGGGGGAGCAGCATTGATTAAATAAACAATTACAGCTGTGAGGAGAGCTGATATTTTAGAAGGATCATCAAATGAGGCCAAATAAGTTGAATTGGAGAATAAAAAAAGGGCGATCACACTGCTGGGTGTGTACTGTAGACCCCCAAACAGTCAGGGGGAGATAGAAGAGCAAATATGGAGGCAAATTTCTGGGAAGTGCAAAAACTATAAGATGGTAATAGTAGGGGATTTCAACTACCCTATTAATAACTGGGATAGAATTAGTGTGAAAGGTATAGAGTGTGCGGAATTCCTAAAATGCATTTCAGGAGTACTTTTTTAGCCAGTCTGTAGCAAGACCAACAAGGGAGTGGTAGTTCTGGACTTTGTTTTAGGAAATGAAGCTGGGCAGGGGTATTTTGTTGCTAATGATCATAATTCATCCAGATTTAAGGTAGTTATGGAACAGGACAAAGATAGACCAAGAATAAAAGTTCTCAATTAGGGGAAAGTCAATTTTGCTAAGCTGAGATGTGATTGAGACAAAGTGGACTGGAAATAGCTACTTGAAGATAAATCAGTGTCAGAGCAGTGGGAGGTATTCAAGGAGGAGATCCTGAAGGTATTTTCCATAAAAAGGGGTGGGGCCAACAAATCTAGAGCCCCTGGATGTCAAGGGACATACAGGGTAGGATAAAGAAAAAAAAGGGAGGCTTATGACAGATACCGAGGGCTAAATACTGCAGAAACCCGAGAGGAATATAGAAAGTGTAAGGGTGAAATTAAAAAGTGTTGTGTATGTATAATATAAGTATACTCCCTGTACACTCAAAGTACAGTTACATCAGACGACTGGATGTACCTTCACACTGTATACACTATACCTGTACCACCAGAGGGTGCAACTGGTGGAGACCTCGGGGTCACCTGTACACGACAGGTAACCAGGTATAAAAGGGATCTCACCGTACTGTACCCTCACTCAGGAGCTGTAATAAATGGACTAAGGTCACCACAGTTCAAGTACAATACCTTGCCTCGTGGAGTCATTACTGGAGTGCTTAAAGACACAATAACTGGCGACGAGATTACGAATTTCCACGTGAAAATGTCTAACTTTGGCACGTTTCAACAATTCGCCAATGGGGAAGATTGGGATGCCTTTGAGGAAAGACTCAAACAATTTTTCATTGTGAACGACCTGGCGGGAGGCACACTGACCTTGCTGGCTGATAAGCACAGAGCCATCCTGCTCAGCAGTTGTGGGCCCAGCGTCACTGGCCTCATCAGGGATTTGCTAGCCCCAGCGAAGACAGCAACCAAAACATATGCGGAGCTCGTAACGATGATACAGGAGAAGCTCAAACCTAAAGCGAGCATCCTCACAGCCAGACACCGGTTCTACACCCACCGGCGGCCCGAAGGCCAAGAAATCGCAAAATATGCCGCACACCTCAGACGATTGGCTGCACCGTGTGGTTTTGGCGACCACCTCACTGAAGTGCTGCAAGACATCTTCGTTATTGGAATCAGCCACGAGGGCCTTCTCCACAGGCTGCTCTCTGCGGACACCACGGTCACCCTGCAGAAGGCAATTAACGTGAGCCAGGCGTTCATGATTTCGGCCTGGGAGTCTCACCCCCAGGACTGTAACCCGGCAAGTACAGTGAACCATTTGGTGCCTTTTAGAGGCCAGGCTGCTGCAAGCAGCCTCTCTCAGGGTAGAGAGAACAGAAACCCGAGTCCCGCAACCCTGAGTCCGCCACATGGGGCCAACCGGCCAACCCCATGCTGGCACTGTGGAGGAAATCACAGGGCCCACCAGTGCCGTTCCAAAGACTATACATGCAAAGGCTGTAACACGAAGGGCCACCTCCAGCAAATGTGCAAGAGAAATTGTACTCACCGAGTCGATGAAGAGTTCGCCGATCACCCGGACTCCAGCGACGATGAAGAGAGAGTCCATGAGGCAGCTCAGCCCCACGAAGAGGTGTACGGAGTGTTTACCTGCACCACCGAGAGTTCGCCGTTGAAAATGGAAGTCGAAATCAACGATGTTCCAGTCACGATGAAGGTGGACACAGGGGCGAGCCAATCGCTGATGAATCAGGCGGCCTTTGAGAAACTTTGGGACAATCCAATCAAACAACTCAAAAATGATCCCGATCCAAGTCAAGCTGCTCACCTACACAAACAACACCACCCCAGTGGTTGGCAGCGTGGATGTCCAGGTGTCCCATGGCGGTGCGATGCACAAGTTACCTTTGTGGATCGTTGCTGGTGATGGTCCAATGCTGCTAGGAAGAAGATGGATGAAACAAATCCGTTGGAGCTGGAAAAACCTCCAGCCTCCGGCGATCGACATCCTACGCGGTCCCGAATTTGGATCCAGCACGACACCTGAAAAACCAGCCGCTCAACTCGACTGAGTGGAGACGACACAGACCGCTCAACCCAACGGCGAGATGATCCAGCCCAAACGACCCGACCTCACCTTCCAGGCTCCAGTGGCAGGACTCCGGAGGAAGAAAATTGGTGCAGAAGGTAATTTCCTGTTTCTGTGGCAGAACCTGGGGAGAAAAGGATCACCGCAGCCTACCTCGTGGAGAGAAAGAAGATGGCGCCCGCACCACGAGGTGAAGCACCTGAAATAAAGATGGCGGTGGCCAGACCACGAGGGGCAGTGTTGAGGGAGCAACACGTGATGCCGAGCAGCAAACTGGATTGGGGTAAAGATTGCAAGGCCCTCTTAAAGGAGACCGGCAACCCATCACAATTAAAGGGACAGTTCCACTTTTTGTACAGCAATGCTGGTGATACACATATAAAGGATGTAATTGACAAATTCAAGTATGTCACTAACCCTGTTAAGTCAGGCGATTGCGGTCGGAACCAATGTATTATGACAGTAAATGAAGTAATGATGTGTGATGCCGGGTTCTACATGCATGCCGACAAAACCAAGGGCAAGCTCCCATCAGAAGCACCCAGGTCCAGGCTACCCAATCATGTAGCCTGCGCCTCCGGGATCAATGTGATGCCCCAGGGAGCGTGGCCACACACAGAGGGAGCATACCAGCTGCAGGGCCAGCAATCAGCGGATGGCAAAGGCACTGCTACCGGTACCCTGCCCCGATCGACTCTGGTCTATGTGGGCGGGGGGGGGGGGGGGGGGGAATGGATGTATGTAGCCATGGATTCACATGGATCACACCCAGAACCCATTCAACCCCCGCTGCAACCTCCAACCGTCCACTGCTGACCATTTCCCAATGTTGTGGCAATAAGGACTTGGGGGTCAACAGGGAGAGAGCCAAGCCAAAGCATAGACAAGGTGCAAGGGCTTTGGGCACTCAAGTCTAGGGCCAGAGCACACAATGCAAAGACCAGTGGCACAAGACTTAGGGGAGATTGATGTTGTGTATGTATAACATAAGTATACTCCCTGTACACTCAATGTACCGTTACATAAGACTACTGGATGTATCTTCACACTGTATACACTATACCTGTACCACCAGAGGGTGCAACTGGTGGAGACCTCGGGGTCACCTGTACACTTCAGGTAACCAGGTATAAAAGGGAGCTCACCATACTGTACCCTCACTCAGGAGCTGTAATAAATGGACTAAGGTCACCACAGTTCAAGTGCAATACTTTGCCTCGTGGAGTCATTACTAGAGTGCTTACGGACACAATAACAAGGAAATTAGGAAAGCAAAGATAGAGCAAGAAATAATTTTCGCAAGTAAAATAAAAGAAAACTCAAAGATGTTTTAGAAATACATTAAGAGCAAGAGGATTGTTATATATGTAAACTTGTATATACCTTGTACAGCCACCAGAGGGCTCATCCCCTAGAATCCCAAGGGATCCCATAATCCCTTGGGAGCACAGGTACTTAAAGAGGCCTCACAGGCTGGAGAGGCACTCTGCAGATCTGCAATAAAAGACTAAGGTCACACTTTACTTTGAGCTCACAGTATCCAGTCAGATTCTTTATTCATACATAATAACTGGCGACGAGATACAAATGACAAACCCAATGATGCAGAGAACAGTGGGCATCCAGGAGAAATTCTCAGAGGGAGATGATTGGGAAATCTTCGTGGAGCAACTTGACCAATACTTCGTGGCCAACAAGCTGCAAGGAGAAGCTAACGCTGCCAAACGAAGGGCGATTCTCCTCACCATCTGCGGGGCACCAACGTATGGCCTCATGAAAAACCTGCTTGCTCCAGCGAAACCTTCAGAGAAATCGTACGATGATTTGTGCACACTGGTCCAGGAGCATCTGAACCCAAAGGAAAGCGTTTTGATGGCGAGGTACCGGTTCTACACCTACAAAAGGTCTGAAGGCCAGGAAGTGGCGAGTTATGTCGCCGAGCTAAGACGTCTTGCAGGACATTGCGAATTTGAAGGACAATTGGAGCACATGCCCAGAGACTTTTTCGGACTTGGCATTGGCCATGAAATGATACTTTGCAAACTTTTGACTGTAGAGAACCCAACCTTGAGTAAGGCTATAGCGATAGCCCAGGCGTTCATTGCCACCAGTGACAATATGAAGTAAATCTCTCAGCACACGAGTGCTGCTACAAATACTGTGAAGAAAGCGATGTTGTTTTCAAATCGCAACATACAGGGCAGGCCCCACATGCCTGCAGCTGCACATCCGCAGATGTCTGAGAGTCCACCATCAAGGGTGATGAATGCAAGGCCATTAACACCTTGTTGGCGCTGCGGGGGTGATCATCATTTCCATTCATGCCGATTCAAAGGATACGTTTGCAAGGGCTGTGGAACAATGGGACACCTCCAACGTAGGTGCAGGTGAGCTGCAAATCCTGTTAATCCTGCAACCACCATGTTGCAGAGGAGGACAGATCCACGGCGGATCATGATGAACCAGAGCCTCAGACCGAGGAGGCAGTGGTATATGGGGTGCACATATTCACCACAAAGTTTCCCCCGATGATGTTGAAGGTTGAACTAAATGGACTCCCGGAGTCAATGGAACTGGATGCGGGCACGAGCCAGTCCATTATGAGCAAAAAGACAGACAAAAAATTGTGGTGCAGCAAGGCCTCAAGGCCAGTCTTGACTCCAATTCGCACAAAACTGAGAACTTACACAAAGGAACTGATTCCCGTAAACGGCAGTGCTACTGTAAAAGTCTCCTACGATGGAGCAGTGCACAAGTTACCAATCTGGGTGAACATAAGAACATAAGAACATAAGAATTAGGAACAGGAATAGGCCATCTAGTCCCTCGAGCCTGCTCCGCCATTCAACAAGATCATGGCTGATCTGGCCGTGGACTCAGCTCCACTTACCCGCCCACTCCCCATAACCCTTAATTCCCTTATTGGTTAAAAATCTATCTATCTGTGATTTGAATACATTCAATGAGCTAGCCTCAACTGCTTCCTTGGGCAGAGAATTCCACAGATTCACAACCCTCTGGGAGAAGAAATTTCTTCTCAACTCGGTCTTAAATTGGCTCCCCTATATTTTGAGGCTGTGCCCCCTAGTTCTAGTCTCCCCGACCAGTGGAAACAATCTTTATGCCTCTATCTTGTCTATCCCTTTCATTATTTTAAATGTTTCTATAAGATCACCCTTCATCCTTCTGAACTCCAACGAGTAAAGACACAGTCTACTCAATCTATCATCATAAGGTAACCCCCTCATCTCCGGAATCAGCCAAGTGAATCGTCTCTGTACCCCCTCCAAGGCTAGTATATCCTTCCTTAAGTAAGGTGACCAAAACTGCACGCTGTACTCCAGGTGCGGCCTCACCAATACCCTATTCAGTTGCAGCAGGACCTCCCTGCTTTTGTAATCCATCCCTCTCGCAATGAAGGCCAACATTCCATTTGCCTTCCTGATTA
Organism: Pristiophorus japonicus; assembly: GCF_044704955.1. Taxonomy (NCBI): domain Eukaryota; kingdom Metazoa; phylum Chordata; class Chondrichthyes; family Pristiophoridae; genus Pristiophorus; species Pristiophorus japonicus. The sequence goes on along the minus strand of NW_027254570.1, from coordinate 97,235 downwards.
CCTGCTGCACCTGCAAACTAACTTTTTGAGATTCATGCACAAGGACGGCGAACTGGCAGGAGCTGGAGGCCAAGGTCGCCGCTCGCCTAGGGCGCTGGACAGGACTGCTCCGAGTGCTGTCCTACAGGGGTCGAGCGCTAGTCATAAACCAGCTGGTGGCCGCAATGCTGTGGTACCGGCTGGTCACTTTGACCCCTCCCCCTGCGTTTGTCGCCAAGATACAGAAGAAGCTGGTGGACTTCTTCTGGAACAACAGGAAGCACTGGGTCTCTGCCGCGGTCTTGAGTCTCCCGCTTGAGGAGGGCGGTCAGTCGTTGGTGTGCATCAGTGCCCAGCTCGCGACTTTCCGTCTTCAGACCCTGCAGAGATACCTTTACGTCGAGCCCCCTCCTAGGTGGTGCGCTCTGGCGAGGTATTTCTTCCGCCAGCAGCTCGACCTCAATTATGACACGCAGCTCCTGTTTGTGAGCGTGGGGGGCGTCAGGACCGCCCTCCGGGAGCTGCCTGTCTTTTACAAGGAACTCATCAGGGTCTGGAACAAAGTCTCCACCAAGCGCAGCTCTCCGCCGGCTGGAGTGGCGGCCGTCCTGCAGGAGCCGCTGCTCGGGAATCCGTACCTCCACGGCCGAGGTTTCATGTGGCGGTCGGAAGAGAGGGCTGTGGCTGGTGAGGTGACCAGGGTCAGGGACCTGCTCGATGGCGGAGGAGCGGGCTGGATGGCGCCAGACACGCTGGCGCGGCGCCTAAACTCTGCCAACGTCCGCCACGCGGCCGATGCCATCGAGTCGCTAAAAACAGCTCTGGGCCCTGACTCCGTTAGGTGCATCGAGGAGAGTCAAGCACGTGGGGAGATCCCGTCCGAACTGACCCCCGTCCGGACGGAATTCCTCATCGGCGCCAAACCCCGGAACCTCCCTCGGGGGCCGGCGCCTCACAACTTGAGCCGCCTCGGGGAAATCCCCTCCGTGCCTTTCAGTTCCACGCGGAGGGGTTTCCTGTACGGGCTGCTCCTGCACACCCTCAACTTTGCCATCCTCGCCGGCCGTCCGGACACGCCATGGCGTACCATCTTGCCGTCCGGAGGAGGCGGGGGTCCCCGATGGAGGGCACTCTACGCAGGGGTCCTCCCACTATTCATCGGGGACTTGGCCTGGAGGGTGGTGCACGGAGCAGTGCCGTGCAACAAATTTTTAAGCCGGTTCACGGACTCCCAGGCCGCCTGCAATTTCTGCGGTCTGGAGGAGTCCGTGTTCCATGTTTTTATTGAGTGTACAAGGTTGCAGCCCCTGTTCCATTATTTGAAGGGGCTGCTCCTGAAATTCTGGCTGCACTTCAGTCCCACTCTCCTGATCTTTGGGCACCCTGTGCGGAGGGGAGCGGGTAGGTCCGAGGGCCTCCTCGTAGGACTGCTCCTGGGCACGGCCAAGGGAGCCATCAGCCGGTCCAGGCAGCGGGCGGTCGAGGGGGTCGTTCAACCTGACTGCCTGCCTCTCTTCCGCTCTTACATCCGGTCCAGGGTGTCCTTGGAGATGGAGCACGCGGTGTCCACCGGTATGCTCGCGGCCTTCCGCGAGAGGTGGGCACCGGAGGGACTGGAGTGCATCATCACGCCCGGCAACCAAATTTTAATTTGCTTTTACGTTTTAAAGTTTAATTTGTTTTAATTGCCGGTGCTTTTAGTGTCCCCCTCTCCTTTTATAGGGGGCACTGGAAAAAAGGAAAAATTTGATTTTAGTGCCCAAAAAAAAAAACCACAAAAAAACCCCCAAAAAAACAAAAAAGGGCCTTGTAAATGTCTTGTGTGTGTCATCCAGGTCGGGTGGCACGGATACATGTTTTATGTTTTGCAGGTTAACTCAAAAGAGTTTCATGCACAAGGACCTCCAGGTCCCTCTGCACCGCAGCATGTTGTAATTTCTCCCCATTCAAATAATATTCCCTTTAACTGTTTTTTTTTCCAAGGTGGATGACCTCACACTTTCCGACATTGTATTCCATCTGCCAAACCTTAGCCCATTCGCTTAACCTATCGAAATCTCCTTGCAGCCTCTCTGTGTCCTCTACACAACCCGCTTTCCCACTAATCTTTGTGTCATCTGCAAATTTTGTCACACTACACTCTGTCCCCTCTTCCAGGTCATCTATGTATATTGTAAACAGTTGTGGTCTCAGCACCGATCCCTGTGGCACACCACTAACCACCGATTTCCAACCCGAAAAGGACCCATTTATCCCGACTCTCTGCTTTCTGTTAGCCAACCAATTCTCTATCCATGCTAATACATTTCCTCTGACTCCGCGTACCTTTATCTTCTGCAGTAACCTTTTGTGTGGCACCTTATCGAATGCCTTTTGGAAATCTAAATACACCACATCCATCGGTACACCTCTATCCACCATGCTCGTTATATCCTCAAAGAATTCTAGTAAATGAGTTAAACATGATTTCCCCTTCATGAATCTATGTTGCGTCTGCTTGATTGCACTATTCCTATCTAGATGTCCCGCTATTTCTTCCTTAATGATAGTTTCAAGCATTTTCCCCACTACAGATGTTAAACTAACCGGCCTATAGTTACCTGCCTTTTGTCTGCCCCCCTTTTTTAAACAGAGGCGTTACATTAGCTGCTTTCCAATCCGATGGTACCTTCCCAGAGTCCAGAGAATTTCGGGAGCAGTAAGGTCAGGACAAAGGAGCATGGTCGGGTGGAGAGGGCTCGAGACCCAGGAGCGAGGTCGGAGCCCAGGAGCGAGGTCGGGATCCAGCAGTGAGGTCAGGTGGAGCGCGGTCGCGAGCCAGGAGCGACCATCGGGACCCAGCAGTGAGGTCAGGTGGAGCGACATCGGGACGCAGGAGCAAGGTCGGGACCCAGGAGCGAGGTCGGGACCCAGGAGCGAGGTCGGGACCCAGCAATGAGGTCAGGTGGAGCGACATCGGGACCCAGGAACGAGGTCAGAGCCCAGGAGCGAGGTCAGGACCAGGAGCGAGGTCGAGATCCAGCAGTGAGGTCGGGACCCAGCAGTGAGGTCGGGACCCAGCAGCGAGGGCGGGTGCAGTGAGGTCAGGACCCAGCAGCGAGGTCGAGGCCCAGCAGCGAGGTCGGGTGAAGCGAGCTCGAGACTCAGCAGCGAGTTCGAGGCCCAGCAGCGAGGGCAGGTGCAGCGAGGTCAAGACCCAGCAGCGAGGTCAAGACCCAGCAGCGAGGTCGGGACCCAGCAGCGAGGGCGGGTGCAGCGAGGTCAAGACCCAGCAGCGAGGTCAAGACCCAGCAGCGAGGTCGGGACCCAGCAGCGAGGTCGGGACCCAGCAGCGAGGGCGGGTGCAGCGAGGTCAGGACCCAGCAGCGAGGTCGGGACCCAGCAGTGAGGGCAGGTGCAGCGAGGTCAAGACCCAGCAGTGAAGACGGGACCCCGGAGTGATGTCGAGACCCAACAGCGAGGTTAAGTGGAGTGAGGTCGGCAGCCAGGAGCGAGGTCGGTACCCAGCAGCGAGGTCAGGTCCCAGGAGCGAGGTCGGGAACCAGGAGCGAGGTCGGGGCCCAAGAAATAGGTCGAGTGGAGTGAGGTCGGAACCCAGCAGCGAGGTCGAGAGCAGCGAGGTCAGGACAAAGGAGCGAGGTCGGGTGGAGCGAGGTCGAGGCCCAACAGCGAGGTCAGATGGCGTGAGGTCAGGACCCAGCAGCGAGGTCAGATGGAGTGAGGTCGGGACACAGCAGCGAGGTCGAGTCCCAGCAGCGAGGTCAGATGGAGTGAGGTCGGGACCCAGGAGTGAGGTCGGGGCCCAGGAGCCAGTTCGGGGTGCAGCAGCAAGGTCAAAACCCAGAAGTGAGATCAGGTATAGCGGGGTCAGGAGAGGCAGCAAGGTCGGGACCCAGCAGCGAGGTCAGGGCCCAGCAGCAAGGTCGGGACCCAGCAGTGAGGTCAGGTAGAGCGAGGTCGAGAGCCAGGAGCGACATCGGGACCCAGGAGCGAGGTCAGGACCAGGAGCGAGTTCGAGACCCAGCAGCGAGGTCAGGAGGAGCAGCAAGGTCAGGACCCAGTGGTGAGGTCGAGAGCCAGCAGTGAGGTCGGGACCCAGCAGCGAGGTCGGGACCCAGGAGCGAGGTCAGGTGGAGCGAGGTCGGGACCAAGCAGTGAGGTCAGGTGGAGCGAGGTCGCGAGCCAGGAGCGGGGTCAGAGCCCAGAAGCGAGGTAGGGACCCAGCAGCGAGGTCGGGGCCCAGCAGCGAGGTCAAAACCCAGAAGTGAGGGCAGGTATAGTGGGGTCAGGAGGGGCAGCAAGGTCGGGACCCAGCAGTAGGGTCGGGACCCCGGAGTGATGTCGAGACCCAACAGCGAGGTCGGGAGCAGCAACGTCAGGACAAAGGAGCGTGGTCGGGTGGAGAGGGATCGAGATCCAGGAGCGAGGTCGAAGCCGAGGATCGAGGTCGGGGCCCAGGAGCGAGTTCATGACCCAGGAACGAGGTAGGGACCCAGGAGCGGGTGGTCGGGACCCAGGAGCGAGATCGGAGCCCAAGAGCGAGGTCGGGACCCAGGAGCGAGGTCGGGACCGAGCAACGAGGTCGAGAGCAGCGAAGTCAGGACAAAGGAGCGAGTTCGGGTGGAGCGAGGTCGAGGCCCAGCAGCGAGGGCGGGAGCCAGGAGTGAAGTCAGGTAGAGTGAGGTCGGGACCCAGAAGCGAGGTCGGGACCCAGCAGCGAGGTCAGGTGGAGTGAGGTCGGGACACAGCAGCGAGGTCGAGTCCCAGCAGCGAGGTCAGATGGAGTGAGGTCGGGACCCAGGAGTGAGGTCGGGGCCCAGGAGCCAGTTCGGGGTGCAGCAGCAAGGTCAAAACCCAGAAGTGAGATCAGGTATAGCGGGGTCAGGAGAGGCAGCAAGGTCGGGACCCAGCAGCGAGGTCAGGGCCCAGCAGCAAGGTCGGGACCCAGCAGTGAGGTCAGGTAGAGCGAGGTCGAGAGCCAGGAGCGACATCGGGACCCAGGAGCGAGGTCAGGACCAGGAGCGAGTTCGAGACCCAGCAGCGAGGTCAGGAGGAGCAGCAAGGTCAGGACCCAGTGGTGAGGTCGAGAGCCAGCAGTGAGGTCGGGACCCAGCAGCGAGGTCGGGACCCAGGAGCGAGGTCAGGTGGAGCGAGGTCGGGACCAAGCAGTGAGGTCAGGTGGAGCGAGGTCGCGAGCCAGGAGCGGGGTCAGAGCCCAGAAGCGAGGTAGGGACCCAGCAGCGAGGTCGGGGCCCAGCAGCGAGGTCAAAACCCAGAAGTGAGGGCAGGTATAGTGGGGTCAGGAGGGGCAGCAAGGTCGGGACCCAGCAGTAGGGTCGGGACCCCGGAGTGATGTCGAGACCCAACAGCGAGGTCGGGAGCAGCAACGTCAGGACAAAGGAGCGTGGTCGGGTGGAGAGGGATCGAGATCCAGGAGCGAGGTCGAAGCCGAGGATCGAGGTCGGGGCCCAGGAGCGAGTTCATGACCCAGGAACGAGGTAGGGACCCAGGAGCGGGTGGTCGGGACCCAGGAGCGAGATCGGAGCCCAAGAGCGAGGTCGGGACCCAGGAGCGAGGTCGGGACCGAGCAACGAGGTCGAGAGCAGCGAAGTCAGGACAAAGGAGCGAGTTCGGGTGGAGCGAGGTCGAGGCCCAGCAGCGAGGGCGGGAGCCAGGAGTGAAGTCAGGTAGAGTGAGGTCGGGACCCAGAAGCGAGGTCGGGACCCAGCAGCGAGGTCAGGTGGAGTGAGGTTGGCAGCCAGCAGCAACATCGGGAACCAGGAGCGAGATTGAAGCCCAGGAGCGAGGTCGGGACCCAGGAGCGAGTTCGTGACCCAGGAGCGAGGTCAGGTATAGTGGGGTCAGGGGTGGCAGCAAGGTTGGGTCCCAGGAGCGAGGTCAGGACCCAGGAGCGAGGTCGGGACCAAAGCAGCGAGGTCGGGACCCAGGAGTGAGGTCGGGACCCCGGAGTGATGTCGGGACCCAGCAGCGAGGTCGGGACCCAACAGCGAGGTCGGGAGCAGCAAGGTCAGGACAAAGGAGCGTGGTCGGGTGGAGAGGGATCGAGACCCAGGAGCAAGGTTTGAGCCCAGGAGCGAGGTCGGGATCCAGCAGTGAGGTCAGGTGGAGCGCAGTCGCGAGCCAGGAGCGACCATCGGGACCCAGCAGTGAGGTCAGGTGGAGCGACATCGGGACGCAGGAGCAAGGTCGGGACCCAGGAGCGAGGTCGGGACCCAGCAATGAGGTCAGGTGGAGCGACATCGGGACCCAGGAGCGAGGTCAGAGCCCAGGAGTTAATTCAGAGACCATGGTCCAGAACTTAAAGAAGGCTAACTTTGAAGGTATGAGGCGTGAATTGGCTGAGATGGATTGGCGAATGATACTTAAGGGGTTGACTGTGGATGGGCAATGGCAGACATTTAGAGACCGCATGGATGAACTACAACAATTGTACATTCCTGTCTGGCATAGAAATAAAAAAGGGAAGGTGGCTCAACCGTGGCTATCAAGGGAAATCAGGGATAGTATTAAAGCCAAGGAAGTGGCATACAAATTGGCCAGAAATAGCAGCGAACCTGGGGACTGGGAGAAATTTAGAACTCAGCAGAGGAGGACAAAGGGTTTGATTAGGGCAGGGAAAATGGAGTATGAGAAGAAGCTTGCAGGGAACATTAAGACGGATTGCAAAAGTTTCTATAGATATGTAAAGAGAAAAAGGTTAGTAAAGACAAATGTAGGTCCCCTGCAGTCAGAATCAGGGGAAGTCATAACGGGGAACAAAGAAATGGCGGACCAATTGAACAAGTACTTTGGTTCGGTATTCACGAAGGAGGACACGAACAACCTTCCGGTTATAAAAGGGGTCGGGGGGTCTAGTAAGGAGGAGGAACTGAGGGAAATCCTTATAAGCCGGGAAATTGTGTTGGGGAAATTGATGGGATTGAAGGCCGATAAATCCCCAGGGCCTGATGGACTGCATCCCAGAGTACTTAAGGAGGTGGCCTTGGAAATAGTGGATGCGTTGACAGTCATTTTCCAACATTCCATTGACTCTGGATCAGTTCCTATGGAGTGGAGGGTAGCCAATGTAACCCCACTTTTTAAAAAAGGAGGGAGAGAGAAAACAGGGAATTATAGACCGGTCAGCCTGACATCGGTAGTGGGTAAAATGATGGAATCAATTATTAAGGATGTCATAGCAGTGCATTTGGAAAGAGGTGACATGATAGGTCCAAGTCAGCATGGATTTGTGAAAGGGAAATCATGCTTGACAAATCTTCTGGAATTTTTTGAGGATGTTTCCAATAGAGTGGATAAGGGAGAACCAGTTGATGTGGTATATTTGGACTTTCAGAAGGCGTTCGACAAGGTCCCACACAAGAGATTGATGTGCAAAGTTAGAGCACATGGGATTGGGGGTAGTGTACTGACATGGATTGAGAACTGGTTGTCAGACAGGAAGCAAAGAGTAGGAGTAAATGGGTACTTTTCAGAATGGCAGGCAGTGACTAGTGGGGTACCGCAAGGTTCTGTGCTGGGGCCCCAGCTGTTTACACTGTACATTAATGATTTAGATGAGGGGATTAAATGTAGTATCTCCAAATTTGCGGATGACACTAAGTTGGGTGGCAGTGTGAGCTGCGAGGAGGATGCTGTGAGGCTGCAGAGCGACTTGGATAGGTTAGGTGAGTGGGCAAATGCATGGCAGATGAAGTATAATGTGGATAAATGTGAGGTTATCCACTTTGGTGGTAAAAACAGAGAGACAGACTATTATCTGAATGGTGACAGATTAGGAAAAGGGGAGGTGCAAAGAGACCTGGGTGTCATGGTACATCAGTCATTGAAGGTTGGCATGCAGGTGCAGCAGGCGGTTAAGAAAGCAAATGGCATGTTGGCCTTCATAGCAAGGGGATTTGAGTACAGGGGCAGGGAGGTGTTGCTACAGTTGTACAGGGCATTGGTGAGGCCACACCTGGAGTATTGTGTACAGTTTTGGTCTCCTAACCTGAGGAAGGACATTCTTGCTATTGAGGGAGTGCAGCGAAGGTTCACCAGACTGATTCCCGGGATGGCGGGACTGACCTATCAAGAAAGACTGGATCAACTGGGCTTGTATTCACTGGAGTTCAGAAGAATGAGAGGGGACCTCATAGAAACATATAAAATTCTGACGGGGTTAGACAGGTTAGATGCAGGAAGAATGTTCCCAATGTTGGGGAAGTCCAGAACCAGGGGTCACAGTCTAAGGATAAGGGGTAAGCCATTTAGGACCGAGATGCGGAGGAACTTCTTCACCCAGAGAGTGGTGAACCTGTGGAATTCTCTACCACAGAAAGTTGTTGAGGCCAATTCACTAAATATATTCAAAAAGGAGTTAGATGAGGTCCTTACTGCTAGAGGGATCAAGGGGTATGGCGAGAAAGCAGGAATGGGGTACTGAAGTTGAATGTTCAGCCATGAACTCATTGAATGGCGGTGCAGGCTAGAAGGGCCGAATGGCCTACTCCTGCACCTATTTTCTATGTTTCTATGTTTCTATGTCAGGACCAGGAGCGAGTTCGAGACCCAGGAGCGAGGTAGGGACCCAGCAACGAGGTTGGGGCCCAGGAGCGAGTTCGGGTCCCAGCAACGAGGTCGGGACCCAGCAACGAGGTTGGGGCCCAGGAGCGAGGTAGGGACCCAGCAACGAGGTCGGGACCCAGGAGCGAGGTCGGAGCCCAGGAGCGAGGTAGGGACCCAGCAACGAGGTCGGGAGCAGTGAGGTCAGGACAAAGGAGCGAGGTCGGGTGGAGCGTGGTCGTGTCTCAGCAGCGAGGGCGGGAGCCAGGAGTGAAGTCAGGTGGAGTGAGGTCAGGACCCAGCAGCGAGGTCAGATGGAGTGAGTTTGGGACCCAGGAGCGAGGTCGGCTGGAGTGAGGTCGGGGCCCAGCAGCGAGGTCAGGACCCAGGAGCGAGGTCGGAGCCCAGGAGCGAGGCCGGGGCCCAGGAGCGAGGTCGTGATCCAGCAGAGAGGTCGATACCCAGCAGCAAAGTCGGGGCCCAGGAGCGAGTGCGGGGTGCAGCAGCGAGGTCAAAATCCAGAAGTGAGGTCAGGTATAGCAGGTTCAGGAGTGGCAGCAAGGTCAGGACCCAGCAGTGAGGTCGGGACACAGGAGTGAGGTTGAGACCCAGCAGTGAGGTCGGGAACCAGCAGCGAGGTCGGGACCCAGCAGCGAGGTCAGGTGGAGCGAGGTCGGGACCCAGCAGTGAGGTCAGGTGGAGCGAGGCCGCGAGCCAGGTGCGATATCGGGTCCCAACAGCGAGGTTGGAGCCCAGGCGCGAGGTCGGGGCCCAGGAGCGAGGTCGGGACCCAGGAGCAAGGTTGGAGCCCAGGAGCGAGGTCGGGGCCCAGGAGCGAGGTCGGGGCCCAGGAGCGAGGTCGGGGCCCAGCAGCGAGGTCAAAACCCAGAAGAGGGCAGGAATAGTGGGGTCAGGAGGGGCAGCAAGGTTGGTACCCAGCAGCGACGTCGGGGCCCAGGAGCGAGATTGGAACCCAGGAGCGAGGTCAAGACCCAGCAGCGAGGTCGGGACCCAGGAGCGAGGTCGGGTGGAGCCAGGTCGGGACCCAGCAGCAAGGTTGGATGGAGTGAGGTCGGGACCCAGGAGCGAAGTCGGATGGAGTGAGGTCGGGACCCTGGAGTGAGGTCGGATGGAGTGAGGTTGGGACCCAGATAAGAGGTCGGATGGAGTGAGGTCGTGACCCAGGAACGAGATCAGCTGGAGTGAGGTCGGGACCCAGGAACGAGGTCGGATGGAGTGAGGTCGGGACCCAGGAGCGAGGTCGGATGGAGTGAGGTCGGGACCCAGGAGCGAGGTCGGATGGAGTGAGGTCGGGACCCAGGAGCGAGGTCGGATGGAGTGAGGTCGGGACCCAGGAGCGAGGTCGGATGGAGTGAGGTCGGGACCCAGGAGCGAGGTCGGATGGAATGAGGTCGGGACCCAGGAGCGAGGTCGGATGGAGTGAGGTTGGGATCCAGGAGCGAGGTCGGATGGAGTGAGGTCGGGACCCAGGAGCGAGGTCGGATGGAGTGAGGTCGGGACCCAGGAACGAGGTCGGATGGAGTGAGGTCGGGACCCAGGAGCGAGGTCGGATGGAGTGAGGTCGGGACCCAGGAGCGAGGTCGGATGGAGTGAGGTCGGGACCCAGGAGCGAGGTCGGATAGAGTGAGGTCGGGACCCAGATGCGAGGTCGGATGGAGTGAGGTCAGGACCCAGATGCGAGATCGGATGGAGTGAGGTCGGGACCCAGGTGCGAGGTCAGATGGAGTGAGGTCGGGACCCAGAAGCGAGGTCGGATGGAGTGAGGTCGTGACCCAGGAGCGAGGTCGGATGGAGTGAGGTCGGGACCCAGATGCGAGGTCGGATGGAGTGAGGTCGCGACCCAGGAGCGAGGTCGGATGGAGTGAGGTCGGGACCCAGATACGAGGTCGGATGGAGTGAGGTCGCGACCCAGGAGCGAGGTCGGATGGAGTGAGGTCGGGACCCAGGAGCGAGGACGGATGTAGTGAGGCCGGGACCCAGGAGCGAGGTCGGATGGAGTGAGGTCGGGACCCAGGAGCGAGGTCGGATGGAGTGAGGTCGGGACTCAGGTGCGAGGTCGGATGGAGTGAGGCCGGGACCCAGGTGCGAGGTCGGATGGAGTGAGGTCGGGACCTAGATGCGAGGTCGGATGGAGTGAGGTCGGGACCCAGGAGCGAGGTCGGATGTAGTGAGGTCGGGACCCAGGAGCGAGGTCGGATGGAGTGAGGTTGGGACCCAGATGCGAGGTCGGATGGAGTGAGGTCGGGACACAGATGCGAGGTCGGCTGGAGTGAGGTCGGGACCCAGGTGCGAGGTCAGATGGAGTGAGGTCGGGACCCAGATGCGAGGTCGGATGGAGTGAGGTCGTGACCCAGGAGCGAGGTCGGATGGAGTGAGGTTGGGACCCAGATGCGAGGTCGGATGGAGTGAGGTCGCGACCCAGGAGCGAGGTCGGATGGAGTGAGGTCGGGACCCAGGAGCGAGGTCGGATGGAGTGAGGTCGGGACCCAGGAGCGAGGTCGGATGGAGTGATGTCGGGACCCAGGAGCGAGGTCGGATGGAGTGAGGTCGGGACCCAGGAGCGAGGTGTTGTGGAGCGAGGTCGGGACCCAGCAGCGAGGTCGGATGGAGTGAGGTCGGGACCCAGGAGCGAGGTCGGATGGAGTGAGGTCGGGACCCAGGAGCGAGATCAGATGGAGTGAGGTCGGGACCCAGATGCGAGGTCGGATGGAGTGAGGTCGCGACCCAGGAGCGAAGTCGGATGGAGTGAGGTCGGGACCCAGGAGCGAGGTGTTGTGGAGCGAGGTTGGGACCCAGGAGCGAGGTATGGATGGAGTGAGGTCGGGACCCAGATGCGAGGTCGGATGGAGTGAGGTCGGGACCCAGGAGTGAGGTCGGATGGAGTGAGGTCGGGTCCAAGGAGCGAGGTCAGGTGGAGTGAGGTTGGCAGCCAGGAGCGAGGTCGGATGGAGTGAGGTCGGGACCCAGGAGCGAGGTTGGATGGAGTGAGGTCGTGACCCAGGAGCGAGGTTGGATGGAGTGAGGTCGGGACCCAGATGCGAGGTCGGATGGAGTGAGGTCGCGACCCAGGAGCGAGGTCGGATGGAGTGAGGTCGGGACCCAGGAGCGAGGTCGGATGGAGTGAGGTCGGGACCCAGGAGCGAGGTCGGATGGAGTGAGTTCGGGACCCAGGAGCGAGGTCGGATGGAGTGAGGTCGGGACCCAGATGCGAGGTCGGATGGAATGAGGTCGGGATCCAGATGCGAGGTCGGATGGAGTGAGGTCGGGACCCAGGAGCGAGGTCGGATGGAGTGAGGTCGGGACCCAGGAGCGAGGTCGGATGGAGTGAGGTCGGGACCCAGGAGCGATGTCGGATGGAGTGAGGTCGTAACCCAGGAGCGAGGTCGGATGGAGTGAGATCGGGACACAGGAGCGAGGTCGGATGGAGTGAAGCCGGGACCCAGGAGCGAGGTCGGATGGAGTGAGGTCGGGACCCAGGAGCGAGGTCGGATGGAGTGAGGTCGGGACCCAGGAGCGAGGTCCGATGGAGTGAGGTCGGGACCCAGGAGCGAGGTCGGATGGAGTGAGGTCGGGACCCAGGAGCGAGGTCGGATGGAGTGAGGTCGGGACCCAGGAGCGAGGTCGGATGGAGTGAGTTCGGGACCCAGGCGCGAGGTCGGATGGAGTGAGGTCGGGACCCAGGAGCGAGGTCGGATTGAGTGAGGTCGGGACCCAGACGCGAGGTCGGATGGAGTGAGGTCGGGACCCAGGAGCGAGGTCGGATGGAGTGAGGTCGGGACCCAGGAGCGAGGTCGGATGGAGTAAGGTCGTGACCCAGGAGCGAGGCCGGATGGAGTGAGGTCGGGACCCAGATGCGAGGGCGGATGGAGTGAGGTCGGGACCCAGATGCGAGGTCGGATGGAGTGAGGTCGGGACCTAGATGCGAGGTCGGAAGGAGTGAGGTCGGGACCCAGGAGCGAGGTCGGATGGAGTGAGGTCGGGACCCAGGAGCGAGGTCGGATGGAGTAAGGTCGGGACCCAGGAGCGAGGTCGGATGGAGTGAGGTCGGGACCCAGATGCGAGGTCGGATGGAGTGAGGTCGGGACCTAGATGCGAGGTCGGATGGAGTGAGGTCGGGACCCAGGAGCGAGGTCGGATGGAGTGAGGTCGGGACCCAGGAGCGAGGTCGGATGGAGTGAGGTCGGGTCCCAGATGCGAGCTCGGATGGAGTGAGGTCGGGACCCAGATGCGAGTTCGGATGGAGTGAGTTCGGGACCTGGAGCGAGGTCGGATGTAGTGAGGTCGGGAACCAGGAGCGAGGTCGGATGGAGTGAGGTCGGGACCCAGATGCGAGGTCGGATGGAGTGAGGTCGGGACCCAGGTGCGAGGTCAGATGGAGTGAGGTCGGGACCCAGATGCGAGGTCGGATGGAGAGAGGTCGCGACCCAGGAGCGAGGTCGGATGGCGTGAGGTCGGGACCCAAGAGCGAGGTTGGATGTAGTGAGGTCGGGTCCCTGGAGCGAGGTCGGATGGAGTGAGGTCGGGACCCTGGAGCGAGGTCGGATGGAGTGAGGTCGGGACCCAAGAGCGAGGTCGGATGGAGTGAGTTCGGGACCCAGGAGCGAGGTCGGATGTAGTGAGGTCGGGTCCCAGGAGCGAGGTCGGATGGAGTGAGGTCGGGACCCAGATGCGAGGTCGGATGGAGTGAGGTCGCGACCCAGGAGCGAGGTCGGATGGAGTGAGATCGGGACCCAGGAGCGAGGACGGATGGAGTGAGGTCGGGACCCAGGAGCGAGGCCGGATGTAGTGAGGTCGGGTCCCAGGAGCGAGGTCGGATGGAGTGAGGTCGGGACCCAGAAGCGAGGTCGGATGGAGTGAGGTCGCGACCCAGGAGCGAGGTCGGATGGAGTGAGGTCGGGACCCACATACGAGATTGGATGGAGTGAGGTCGGGACCCAGGAGCGAGGTCGGATGTAGTGAGGTCGGGACCCAGGAGCGAGGTCGGATGGAGTGAGGTCGGGACCCTGGAGCGAGGTCGGATGGAGTGAGGTCGGGACCCAGGAGCGAGGTCGGATGGAGTGAGGTCGGGACCCAGGAGCGAGGTCGGATGGAGTGAGGTCGCGACCCAGGAGCGAGGTCGGATGTAATGAGGTCGGGACCCAGGAGCGAGGTCGGATGGAGTGAGGTCGGATGGAGTGAGGTCGTGACCCAGGAGCGAGATTGGTTGGAGTGAGGTCGGGACCCAGGAGCGAGGTCGGATGTAGTGACGTCGGGACCCAGATGCGAGGGCGGATGGAGTGAGTTCGGGACCCAGATGCGAGGTCGGATAGAGTGAGGTCGGGACCCAGGAGCGAGGTCGGATGGAGTGAGGTCGGGACCCAGGAGCGAGGTCGGATGGAGTGAGGTCGGGACCCAGGAGCGAGGTCGGATGGAGTGAGGTCGGGACCCAGGAGCGAGGTCGGATGGAGTGAGGTCGGGACCCAGGAGCGAGGTCGGATGGAGTGAGGTCGGGACCCAGGAGCGAGGTCGGATGGAGTGAGGTCGGGACCCAGGAGTGAGGTCGGATGGAGTGAGGTCGGGACCCAGGAGCGAGGTCGGATGGAGTGAGGTCGGGACCCAGATGCGATGTCGGATGGAGTGAGGTCGGGACCCAGGAGCGAGGTCGGATGGAGTGAGGTCGGGACCCAGGAGCGAGGTCGGATGTAGTGAGGTCGGGACCCAGATGCGAGGGTGGATGGAGTGAGGTCGGTACCCAGATGCGAGGTCGGATGGAGTGAGGTTGGGACCCAGGAGCGAGGTCGGATGGAGTGAGGTCGGGACCCAGATGCGAGGTCGGATGGAGTGAGGTCGGGACCCAGGAGCGAGGTCGGATGGAGTGAGGTCGGGACTCAGGAGCGAGGTCGGATGGAGTGAGATCGGGACCCAGATGCGAGGTCGGATGTAGTGAGGTCGGGTCCCAGGAGCGAGGTCGGATGGAGTAAGTTCGGGACCCAGATGCGAGGTCGGATGGAGTGAGGTCGCGACCCAGGAGCGAGGTCGGATGGAGTGAGGTCGGGACCCTGGAGCGAGGTCGGATGGAGTGAGGTCGGGTACCCTGAAGCGAGGTCGGATGGAGTGAGGTCGTGACCCAGGAGCGAGATCAGATGGAGTGAGGTCGGGACCCAGGAGCGAGGTCGGATGGAGTGAGGTCGGGACCCAAGAGCGAGGTCGGATGGAGTGAGGTCGGGACCCAGATGCGAGATTGGATGGAGTGAGGTTGGGACCCAGATACGAGGTCGGATGGAGTGAGGTCGTGACCCAGGAGCGAGATCTGATGGAGTGAGGTCGGGACCCAGGAGCGAGGTCGGATGGAGTGAGGTCGGGACCCAGATGCGAGGTCGGATGGAGTGAGGTCGTGACCCAGGAGCGAGGTCGGATGGAGTGAGGTCGGGACCCAGATGCGAGGTCGGATGGAGTGAGGTCGCGACCCAGGAGCGAGGTCGGATGGAGTGAGGTCGTGACCCAGATGCGAGGGCGGATGGAGTGAGGTCGGGACACAGGAGCGAGGTCGGATTGAGTGAGGTCGGGACCCAGATGCGAGGGCGGATGGAGTGAGTTCGGGACCCAGATGCGAGGTCGGATGGAGTGAGGTCGGGACCCAGGAGCGAGGTCGGATGGAGTGAGGTCGGGACCCAGATGCGAGGTCGGATGGAGTGAGGTCGGGACCCAGGAGCGAGGTCGGATGGAGTGTGGTCGGGACCCATGACCGAGGTCGGATGGAGTGAGGACGGGACCCAGATGCGAGGTCGGATGGAGTGAGGTCGGGACCCAGGAGCAAGGTCGGATGGAGTGAGGTCGGGATGGAGTGAGGTCGGGACCCAGGAGCGAGGTCGGATGGAGTGAGTTCGGGACCCAGGAGCGAGGTCGGATGTAGTGAGGTCGGGTCCCAGGAGCGAGGTCGGATGGAGTGAGGTCGGGAACCAGATGCGAGGTCGGATGGAGTGAGGTCGCGACCCAGGAGCGAGGTCGGATGGAGTGAGGTCGGGACCCAGGAGCGAGGTCGGATGGAGTGAGGTCCGGACCCAGGAGCGAGGTCGGATGTAGTGAGGTTGGGTCCCAGGAGCGAGGTCGGATGGAGTGAGGTCGGGACCCAGAAGCGAGATCGGATGGAGTGAGGTCGCGACCCAGGAGCGAGGTCGGATGGAGTGAGGTCGGGACCCAGATACGAGATTGGATGGAGTGAAGTCGGGACCCAGGAGCGAGATCTGATGTAGTGAGGTCGGGACCCAGGAGCGAGGTCGGATGGAGTGAGGTCGGGACCCTGGAGCGAGGTCGGATGGAGTGAGGTCGGGACCCAGGAGCGAGGTCGGATGGAGTGAGGTTGGGACCCAGGAGCGAGATCGGATGTAGTGAGGTCGGGTCCCAGGAGCGAGGTCGGATGGAGTGAGGTCGGGACCCAGATGCGAGGTCGGATGGAGTGAGGTCGCGACCCAGGAGCGAGGTCGGATGGAGTGAGGTCAGGACCCAGATACGAGATTGGATGGAGTGAGGTCGGGACCCAGGAGCGAGGTCGGATGGAGTGAGGTCGCGCCCCAGGAGCGAGGTCGGATGGAGTGAGTTCGGGACCCAGGAGCGAGGTCGGATGTAGTGAGGTCGGGTCCCAGGAGCGAGGTCGGATGGAGTGAGGTCGGTACCCAGATGCGAGGTCGGATGGAGAGAGGTCGCGACCCAGGAGCGAGGTCGGATGGGTGAGGTCGGGACCCTGGAGCGAGGTCGGATGGAGTGAGGTCGGGACCCAAGAGCGAGGTCGGATGTAGTGAGGTCGGGTCCCAGGAGCGAGGTCGGATGGAGTGAGCTCGGGACCCAGAAGCGAGGTCGGATGGAGTGAGGTCGCGACCCAGGAGCGAGGTCGGATGGAGTGAGGTCGGGACCCAGGAGCGAGGTCGGATGGAGTGAGGTCGGGACCCTGATGCGAGATCGGATGGAGTGAGGTCGGGACCCAGGAGCCAGGTTGGATGTAGTGAGGTCGGGACCCAGGAGCGAGGTCGGAAGGAGTGAGGTCGGGACCCAGGAGCGAGGTCGGATGGAGTGAGTTCGGGACCCAGGAGCGAGGTCGGATGTAGTGAGGTCGGGTCCCAGGAGCGAGGTCGGATGGAGTGAGGTCGGGACTCAGATGCGAGGTCTGATGGAGTGAGGTCGGGACCCAGGAGCGAGGTAGGATGGAGTGAGGTCGGGTCCCAGGAGCGAGGTCGGATGGAGTAAGTTCGGGACCCAGATGCGAGGTCGGATGGAGTGAGGTCGCGACCCAGGAGCGAGGTCGGATGGAGTGAGGTCGGGACCCTGGAGCGAGGTCGGATGGAGTGAGGTCGGGTACCCTGAAGCGAGGTCGGATGGAGTGGGGTCGTGACCCAGGAGCGAGATCAGATGGAGTGAGGTCGGGACCCAGGAGCGAGGTCGGATGGAGTGAGGTCGGGACCCAAGAGCGAGGTCGGATGGAGTGAGGTCGGGACCCAGATGCGAGATTGGATGGAGTGAGGTTAGGACCCAGATACGAGGTCGGATGGAGTGAGGTCGTGACCCAGGAGCGAGATCTGATGGAGTGAGGTCGGGACCCAGGAGCGAGGTCGGATGGAGTGAGGTCGGGACCCAGATGCGAGGTCGGATGGAGTGAGGTCGTGACCCAGGAGCGAGGTCGGATGGAGTGAGGTCGGGACCCAGATGCGAGGTCGGATGGAGTGAGGTCGCGACCCAGGAGCGAGGTCGGATGGAGTGAGGTCGTGACCCAGATGCGAGGGCGGATGGAGTGAGGTCGGGACACAGGAGCGAGGTCGGATTGAGTGAGGTCGGGACCCAGATGCGAGGGCGGATGGAGTGAGGTCGGGACCCAGGAGCGAGGTCGGATGGAGTGAGGTCGGGACCCAGATGCGAGGTCGGATGGAGTGAGGTCGGGACCCAGGAGCGAGGTCGGATGGAGTGTGGTCGGGACCCAGGACCGAGGTCGGATGGAGTGAGGACGGGACCCAGATGCGAGGTCGGATGGAGTGAGGTCGGGACCCAGGAGCGAGGTCGGATGGAGTGAGGTCGGGACCCAGGAGCGAGGTCGGATGGAGTGAGGTCGGGACCCAGGAGCGAGGTCGGATGGAGTGAGTTCGGGACCCAGGAGCGAGGTCGGATGTAGTGAGGTCGGGTCCCAGGAGCGAGGTCGGATGGAGTGAGGTCGGGAACCAGATGCGAGGTCGGATGGAGTGAGGTCGCGACCCAGGAGCGAGGTCGGATGGAGTGAGGTCGGGACCCAGGAGCGAGGTCGGATGGAGTGAGGTCCGGACCCAGGAGCGAGGTCGGATGTAGTGAGGTCGGATCCCAGGAGCGAGGTCGGATGGAGTGAGGTCGGGACCCAGAAGCGAGATCGGATGGAGTGAGGTCGCGACCCAGGAGCGAGGTCGGATGGAGTGAGGTCGGGACCCAGATACGAGATTGGATGGAGTGAAGTCGGGACCCAGGAGCGAGGTCTGATGTAGTGAGGTCGGGACCCAGGAGCGAGGTCGGATGGAGTGAGGTCGGGACCCTGGAGCGAGGTCGGATGGAGTGAGGTCGGGACCCAGGAGCGAGGTCGGATGGAGTGAGGTTGGGACCCAGGAGCGAGATCGGATGTAGTGAGGTCGGGTCCCAGGAGCGAGGTCGGATGGAGTGAGGTCGGGACCCAGATGCGAGGTCGGATGGAGTGAGGTCGCGACCCAGGAGCGAGGTCGGATGGAGTGAGGTCAGGACCCAGATACGAGATTGGATGGAGTGAGGTCGGGACCCAGGAGCGAGGTCGGATGGAGTGAGGTCGCGCCCCAGGAGCGAGGTCGGATGGAATGAGTTCGGGACCCAGGAGCGAGGTCGGATGTAGTGAGGTCGGGTCCCAGGAGCGAGGTCGGATGGAGTGAGGTCGGTACCCAGATGCGAGGTCGGATGGAGAGAGGTCGCGACCCAGGAGCGAGGTCGGATGGCGTGAGGTCGGGACCCTGGAGCGAGGTCGGATGGAGTGAGGTCGGGACCCAAGAGCGAGGTCGGATGTAGTGAGGTCGGGTCCCAGGAGCGAGGTCGGATGGAGTGAGGTCGGGACCCAGAAGCGAGGTCGGATGGAGTGAGGTCGTGACCCAGGAGCGAGGTCGGATGGAGTGAGGTCGGGACCCAGGAGCGAGGTCGGATGGAGTGAGGTCGGGTACCCTGAAGCGAGGTCGGATGGAGTGAGGTCGGGACCCAGGAGCCAGGTTGGATGTAGTGAGGTCGGGACCCAGGAGCGAGGTCGGATGGAGTGAGGTCGGGACCCAGGAGCGAGGTCGGATGGAGTGAGTTCGGGACCCAGGAGCGAGGTCGGATGTAGTGAGGTCGGGTCCCAGGAGCGAGGTCGGATGGAGTGAGGTCGGGACTCAGATGCGAGGTCTGATGGAGTGAGGTCGCGACCCAGGAGCGAGGTCGGATGGAGTGAGGTCGGGATCCAGGAGCGAGGTCGGATGGAGTGAGGTCGGGACCCAGGAGCGAGGTCGGATGTAGTGAGGTCGGGTCCCAGGAGCGAGGTCGGATGGAGTGAGGTCGGGACCCAGAAGCAAGGTCGGATGTAGTGAGGTCGCGACCCAGGAGCGAGGTCGGATGGAGTGAGGTCGGGACCCAGTTACGAGATTGGATGGAGTGAGGTCGGGACCCAGGAGCGAGGTCGGATGTAGTGAGGTCGGGACCCAGGAGCGAGGTCGGATGGAGTGAGGTCGGGACCCAGGAGCGAGGTCGGATGTAGTGAGGTCGGGTCCCAGGAGCGAGTTCGGATGGAGTGAGGTCGGTACCCAGATGCGAGGTCGGATGGAGAGAGGTCGCGACCCAGGAGCGAGGTCGGATGGCGTGAGGTCGGGACCCTGTAGCGAGGTCGGATGGAGTGAGGTCGGGACCCAAGAGCGAGGTCGGATGTAGTGAGGTCGGGTCCCTGGAGCGAGGTCGGATGGAGTGAGGTCGGGACCCAGAAGCGAGGTCGGATGGAGTGAGAACGCGACCCAGGAGCGAGGTCGGATTGAGTGAGGTCGGGACCCAGGAGCGAGGTCGGATGGAGTGAGGTCGGGTCCCAGATGCGAGATCGGATGGAGTGAGGTCGGGACCCAGGAGCCAGGTTGGATGTAGTGAGGTCGGGTCCCAGGAGCGAGGTCGGATGTAGTGAGGTCGGGTCCCAGGAGCGAGGTCGGATGGAGTAAGGTCGGTACCCAGATGCGAGGTCGGATGGAGAGAGGTCGCGACCCAGGAGCGAGGTCGGATGGCGTGAGGTCGGGACCCAGGAGCGAGGTCGGATGGAGTGAGGTCGGGACCCAGATGCGAGGTCGGATGGAGTGAGGTCGTGACCCAGGAGCGAGGTCGGATGGAGTGAGGTCGGGACCCAGATGCGAGGTTGGATGGAGTGAGGTCGCGACCCAGGAGCGAGGTCGGATGGAGTGAGGTCGTGACCCAGATGCGAGTGCGGATGGAGTGAGGTCGGGACACAGGAGCGAGGTCGGATTGAGTGAGGTCGGGACCCAGATGCGAGGGCGGATGGAGTGAGGTCGGGACCCAGGAGCGAGGTCGGATGGAGTGAGGTCGGGACCCAGATGCGAGGTCGGATGGAGTGAGGTCGGGACCCAGGAGCGAGGTCGGATGGAGTGTGGTCGGGACCCAGGACCGAGGTCGGATGGAGTGAGGACGGGACCCAGATGCGAGGTCGGATGGAGTGAGGTCGGGACCCAGGAGCGAGGTCGGATGGAGTGAGGTCGGGACCCAGGAGCGAGGTCGGATGGAGTGAGGTCGGGACCCAGGAGCGAGGTCGGATGGAGTGAGTTCGGGACCCAGGAGCGAGGTCGGATGGAGTGAGGTCGGGACCCAGGAGCGAGGTCGGATGGAGTAAGGTCGGTACCCAGATGCGAGGTCGGATGGAGAGAGGTCGCGACCCAGGAGCGAGGTCGGATGGCGTGAGGTCGGGACCCTGGAGCGAGGTCGGATGGAGTGAGGTCGGGACCCAAGAGCGAGGTCGGATGTAGTGAGGTCGGGTCCCTGGAGCGAGGTCGGATGGAGTGAGGTCGGGACCCTGGAGCGAGGTCGGATGGAGTGAGGTCGGGACCCAAGAGCGAAGTCGGATGGAGTGAGTTCGGGACCCAGGAGCGAGGTCGGATGTAGTGAGGTCGGGTCCCAGGAGCGAGGTCGGATGGAGTGAGGTCGGGACCCAGATGCGAGGTCGGATGGAGTGAGGTCGGGACCCAGGAGCGAGGCCGGATGGAGTGAGGTCGGGACGCACATACGAGATTGGATGGAGTGAGGTCGGGACCCAGGAGCGAGGTCGGATGTAGTGAGGTCGGGATCCAGGAGCGAGGTCGGATGGAGTGAGGTCGGGACCCTGGAGCGAGGTCGGATGGAGTGAGGTCGGGACCCAGGAGCGAGGTCGGATGGAGTGAGGTCGGGACCCAGGAGCGAGGTCGGATGGAGTGAGGTCGCGACCCAGGAGCGAGGTCGGATGGAGTGAGGTCGGGACCCTGGAGCGAGGTCGGATGGAGTGAGGTCGGGACCCAGGAGCGAGGTCAGATGGAGTGAGGTCGGGACCCAGGAGCGAGGTCGGATGTAGTGAGGTCGGGTCCCAGGAGCGAGGTCGGATGGAGTGAGGTCGGGACCCAGATGCGAGGTCGGATGGAGTGAGGTCGCGACCCAGGAGCGAGGTCGGATGGAGTGAGGTCGGGACCCAGATACGAGATTGGATGGAGTGAGGTCGGGACCCAGGAGCGAGGTCAGATGGAGTGAGCTCGCGACCCAGGAGCGAGGTCGGATGGAGTGAGGTCGGGACCCTGGAGCGAGGTCGGATGGAGTGAGGTCGGGACCCAGAAGCGAGGTCGGATGGAGTGAGGTTGTGACCCAGGAGCGAGATCAGATGGAGTGAGGTCGGGACCCAGGAGCGATGTCGGATGGAGTGAGGTCGGGACCCAGATGCGAGATTGGATGGAGTGAGGTCGCGACCCAGGAGCGAGATCAGATGGAGTGAGGTCGGGACCCAGGAGCGAGGTCGGATGGAGTGAGGTCGGGACCCAGGAGCGAGGTCGGATGGAGTGAGGTCGGGACCCAGGAGCGAGGTGTTGTGGAGTGAGGTCGGGACCCAAGAGCGAGGTCGGATGTAGTGAGGTCGGGTCCCTGGAGCGAGGTCGGATGGAGTGAGGTCGGGACCCAGAAGCGAGGTCGGATGGAGTGAGAACGCGACCCAGGAGCGAGGTCGGATTGAGTGAGGTCGGGACCCAGGAGCGAGGTCGGATGGAGTGAGGTCGGGTCCCAGATGCGAGATCGGATGGAGTGAGGTCGGGACCCAGGAGCCAGGTTGGATGTAGTGAGGTCGGGTCCCAGGAGCGAGGTCGGATGTAGTGAGGTCGGGTCCCAGGAGCGAGGTCGGATGGAGTAAGGTCGGTACCCAGATGCGAGGTCGGATGGAGAGAGGTCGCGACCCAGGAGCGAGGTCGGATGGCGTGAGGTCGGGACCCTGGAGCGAGGTCGGATGGAGTGAGGTCGGGACCCAAGAGCGAGGTCGGATGTAGTGAGGTCGGGTCCCTGGAGCGAGGTCGGATGGAGTGAGGTCGGGACCCTGGACCGAGGTCGGATGGAGTGAGGTCGGGACCCAAGAGCGAAGTCGGATGGAGTGAGTTCGGGACCCAGGAGCGAGGTCGGATGTAGTGAGGTCGGGTCCCAGGAGCGAGGTCGGATGGAGTGAGGTCGGGACCCAGATGCGAGGTCGGATGGAGTGAGGTCGGGACCCAGGAGCGAGGCCGGATGGAGTGAGGTCGGGACCCACATACGAGATTGGATGGAGTGAGGTCGGGACCCAGGAGCGAGGTCGGATGTAGTGAGGTCGGGACCCAGGAGCGAGGTCGGATGGAGTGAGGTCGGGACCCTGGAGCGAGGTCGGATGGAGTGAGGTCGGGACCCAGGAGCGAGGTCGGATGGAGTGAGGTCGGGACCCAGGAGCGAGGTCGGATGGAGTGAGGTCGCGACCCAGGAGCGAGGTCGGATGGAGTGAGGTCGGGACCCTGGAGCGAGGTCGGATGGAGTGAGGTCGGGACCCAGGAGCGAGGTCAGATGGAGTGAGGTCGGGACCCAGGAGCGAGGTCGGATGTAGTGAGGTCGGGTCCCAGGAGCGAGGTCGGATGGAGTGAGGTCGGGACCCAGATGCGAGGTCGGATGGAGTGAGGTCGCGACCCAGGAGCGAGGTCGGATGGAGTGAGGTCGGGACCCAGATACGAGATTGGATGGAGTGAGGTCGGGACCCAGGAGCGAGGTCAGATGGAGTGAGCTCGCGACCCAGGAGCGAGGTCGGATGGAGTGAGGTCGGGACCCTGGAGCGAGGTCGGATGGAGTGAGGTCGGGACCCAGAAGCGAGGTCGGATGGAGTGAGGTTGTGACCCAGGAGCGAGATCAGATGGAGTGAGGTCGGGACCCAGGAGCGATGTCGGATGGAGTGAGGTCGGGACCCAGATGCGAGATTGGATGGAGTGAGGTCGCGACCCAGGAGCGAGATCAGATGGAGTGAGGTCGGGACCCAGGAGCGAGGTCGGATGGAGTGAGGTCGGGACCCAGGAGCGAGGTCGGATGGAGTGAGGTCGGGACCCAGGAGCGAGGTGTTGTGGAGCGATGTCGGGACCCAGGAGCGAGGTCGGATGGAGTGAGTTCGGGACCCAGGAGCGAGGTGTTGTGGAGTGAGGTCGGGACCCAGGAGCGATGTCGGATGGAGTGAGGTCGGGACCCAGGAGCGAGGTGTTGTGGAGTGAGGTCGGGACCCAGGAGCGAGGTCGGATGGAGCGAGGTCGGGACCCAGCTGCGATGTCGAGACCCAGCAACGACATCGGGAGCAGCAAGTTCGGGAGCCAGGAGGGAGGTCGGGAGCAATGAGTGAGGTCAGGGCCCAGCAGCGAGGTCGAGACCCTGCAGTGAGGTCGGGACCCAGCAGCAAGGTCGGGTCCAAGGAGCGAGGTCAGGTGGAGTGAGGTTGGCAGCCAGGAGCGTGGTTGAAGCCCAGGAATGAGGTCGGGACCCAAGAGCGAGTTCGTGACCCAGGACCGAGGTCAAGTATAGTGGGGTCAGGAGGGGCAGCAACGTCAGGACCCAGGAGCGAGGTCAGGTTCCAGGAGTGAGGTCAGGACTCAGGAGTGAGGTCGGGACCCAGGAGCGAGGTCATGGCCCAGCAGCGAGGTCGGGTGCAGTGAGGTCAGGACCCAGGAGCGAGTTCCGGACCCAGGAGCGAGTTCCGGACCCAGGAGCAAGGTCGGGACACTACAGTGAGTTCCGGATGCAGGAGCAAGGTCAGAACACATCAGCGAGGTTGGGATCCAGGAGCGAAGGTGGGAGTTGTGAGGTCGGGACTCAGCAGCGAGGTCAGGAGGAGCAGCAAGGTCGGGACCCAGCAGCGAGATCATGACCCAGCACCGAGGTCGGGACCCAGCAGGGAGATCGAGATCCAGCAGCGAGGTCGGGACCCAACAGCGAGGTCAGGTGGAGTGAGGTCCGTACCCAGCAGCGAGGTCATGTGGAGTGAGGTCGAGACCCAGCAGCGAGGTCGGGACCCAGGAGCGAGTTCATGGCCCAGCAACGAGGTCGGGTGCAGCGAGGTCGAGACTCAGCAGAGAAGGTGAGATTTGTGAGGTCGGGACCTAGGAGCGAGGTCAAGACCCAGCAGCGAGTTCGGGACCCAACAGCGAGGTCAGGTGGAGTGAGGTCGGGACCCAGCAGCGAGGTCGAGTGGAGTGAGGTCAAGACCCAGCAGCGAGGTCGGGACCCAACAGCGAGGTCAGGTGGAGTGAGGTCGGGACCCAACAGCGAGGTCAGGTGGAGTGAGGTCGGGACCCAGCAGCGAGGTCGGGTGGAGTGAGGTCGAGACCCAGCAGCGAGGTCAGGTGGAGTGAGGTCGAGACCCAGCAGCGAGGTCGGGACCCAACAGCGAGGTCAGGTGGAGTGAGGTCGGGACCCAGCAGCGAGGTCGAGTGGAGTGAGGTCGAGACCCAGCAGCGAGGTCGGGACCCAACAGCGAGGTCGAGTGGAGTGAGGTTGAGACCCAGCAGCGAGGTCGGGTGGAGTGAGGTCGGGACCCAGGAGTGAGGTCGGGACCCAGCAGCGAGGTCGGGACCCAACAGCGAGGTCGAGTGGAGTGAGGTCGAGACCCAGCAGCGAGGTCGGGACCCAACAGCGAGGTCGAGTGGAGTGAGGTCGAGACCCAGCAGCGAGGTCGGGTGGAGTGAGGTCGGGACCCAGGAGTGAGGTCGGGACCCAGGAGCGAGGTCGGGACCCAACAGCGAGGTCGAGTGGAGTGAGGTCGAGACCCAGCAGCGAGGTCGAGTGGAGTGAGGTCGAGACCCAGCAGCGAGGTCGGGTGGAGTGAGGTCGGGACCCAGGAGTGAGGTCGGGACCCAGGAGCGAGGTGTTGTTGAGCGAGGCCGGTTGCCAGCTGCGATGTCGAGACCCAGCAACGAGATCGGGAGCAGCAAGTTCAGGAGCCAGGAGGGAGGTCGGGACCAATGAGCGAGGTCGGGATGCAGCAGTGAGGTCAGGACCCAGCAGCGAGGTCGGGACCCGGCAACGAGGTCGGGAGCAGCAAGGTCAGGACTTGGAGCGAGGTCGGGACCCAGGAGCGAGGTCGAGGCCCAGCAGCGAGGTCGAGGCCCAGCAGCGAGGGCGAAAGCCAGCAGCGAGGTCGGGACCCAGCAACGAGGTCATGTGGAGTGAAGTCAGGACGCAGCAGCAAGGTCGAGATCCAGCAGCGAGGTCAGGTGGAGTGAGGCCGGGACCCAGCAGCGCAGTCGGGTGGAGTGAGATCGGGACCCAGGAGTGTGGTCAGGACCCAGCAGTGAGGGTGGGGCCCAGCAGTGAGGTCGGGACCCAGCAGTGAGGGTGGGGCCCAGCAGTGAGGTCGGGACCCAGCAGTGAGGGTGGGGCCTAGCAGTGAGGTCGGGACCCAGCAGTGAGGGTGGGGCCCAGCAGTGAGGGTGGGGCCCAGCAGTGAGGTCGGGACCCAGCAGTGAGGGTGGGGCCCAGCAGTGAGGTCGGGACCCAGCAGTGAGGGTGGGACCCAGCAACGAGGTCGGGAGCAGCAAGGTCAGGACTTGGAGCGAGGTCGGGTGGAGTGAGGTCGGGACCCAGGAGCGAGGTCGAGGCCCAGCAGCGAGGGCGAAAGCCAGGACTGAGGTCGGGACCCAGGATTGAGGTCGGGACCCAGCAGTAAGGTCAGGAACCAGCAGCGAGTTCGGGACCCAGCAGAGAGGTCAGGACCCAGCAACGAGGTCGTGTGGAGTGAAGTCAGGACGCAGCAGCAAGGTCGAGATCCAGCAGCGAGGTCAGGTGGAGTGAGGCCGGGACCCAGCAGCGCAGTCGGGTGGAGTGAGATCGGGACCCAGGAGTGAGGTCGGGAGCCAGCAGTGAGGGTGGGGCCCAGCAGTGAGGCCAGGACCCAGCAGTGAGGCCAGGACCCAGCAGTGAGGTCGGGACCCAGCAGTGAGGCCAGGACCCAGCAGTGAGGCCAGGACCCAGGAGTGAGATCGGGACCCAGGAGTGAGGTCGGAACCCAGCAGTGAGGTCGGGACCCAGCAGTGAGGCCAGGACCCAGCAGTGAGGGCGGGACCCAGCAGTGAGGGCGGGACCTAGCAGCGAGGGCGGGACCCAGCAGTGAGGGCGGGACCCAGCAGTGAGGGCGGGACCTAGCAGCGAGGGCGGGACCCAGCAGCGAGGGCGGGACCCAGCAGTGAGGGCGGGACCCAGCAGCGAGGGCGGGACCCAGCAGTGAGGGCGGGACCCAGGAGTGAGGTCGGGAGCCAGCAGTGAGGTCGGAACCCAGCAGTGAGGTCGGGACCCAGCAGCGAGGGCGGGATCCAGCAGTGAGGCCAGGACCCAGCAGTGAGGGTGGGACCCAGCAGCGAGGTCGGGACCCAGCAGCGAGGGCGGGACCCAGCAGTAAGGTCAGGAACCAGCAGCGAGTTCGGGACCCAGCAGAGAGGTCAGGACCCAGCAACGAGGTCGTGTGGAGTGAAGTCAGGACGCAGCAGCAAGGTCGAGATCCAGCAGCGAGGTCGAGGCCCAGCAGTGAGGTCGAGGCCCAGCAGCGAGTTCGGGACCCAGCAGAGAGGTCAGGACCCAGCAACGAGGTCATGTGGAGTGAAGTCAGGACGCAGCAGCAAGGTCGAGATCCAGCAGCGAGGTCAGGTGGAGTGAGGCCGGGACCCAGCAGCGCAGTCGGGTGGAGTGAGATCGGGACCCAGGAGTGAGGTCGGGAGCCAGCAGTGAGGTCGGAACCCAGCAGTGAGGTCGGGACCCAGCAGTGAGGCCAGGACCCAGCAGTGAGGGCGAGACCCAGCAGTGAGGCCAGGACCCAGCAGTGAGGGCGGGACCCAGCAGCGAGGGCGGGACCCAGCAGTGAGGGCGGGACCCAGCAGCGAGGGCGGGACCCAGCAGCGAGGTCGGGACCCAGCAGCGAGGGCGGGATCCAGCAGTGAGGCCAGGACCCAGCAGTGAGGGCGGGACCCAGCAGTGAGGCCAGGACCCAGCAGTGAGGTCGGGACCCAGCAGTGAGGGCGGGACCCAGCAGCGAGATCGGGACCCAGCAGTGAGGGCGGGACCCAGCAGTGAGGGCGGGACCCAGCAGTGAGGTCGGGACCCAGCAGTGAGGGCGGGACCCAGCAGTGAGGGCGGGACCCAGCAGTGAGGTCGGGACCCAGCAGCGAGGGCGGGACCCAGCAGCGAGATCGGGACCCAGCAGCGAGATCGGGACCCAGCAGTGAGGGCGGGACCCAGCAGCGAGGGCGGGACCCAGCAGCGAGATCGGGACCCAGCAGTGAGGGCGGGACCCAGCAGTGAGGTCGGGACCCAGCAATGAGGGCGGGACCCAGCAGCGAGATCGGGACCCAGCAGTGAGGGCGGGATCCAGCAGTGAGGCCAGGACCCAGCAGTGAGGGCGGGACCCAGCAGCGCGATCGGGACCCAGCAGCGAGGTCGGGACCCAGCAGAGAGGGCGGGACCCAGCAGTGAGGGCGGGACCCAGCAGCGAGATCGGGACCCAGCAGTGAGGGCGGGACCCAGCAGAGAGGGCGGGACCCAGCAGCGAGATCGGGACCCAGCAGTGAGGGCGGGACCCAGCAGCGAGGGCGGGACCCAGCAGCGAGATCGGGACCCAGCAGCGAGGGCGGGACCCAGCAGCGAGATCGGGACCCAGCAGCGAGGGCGGGACCCAGCAGCGAGGGCGGGACCTAGCAGCGAGATCGGGTCCCAGCAGCGAGGGCGGGACCCAGCAGCGAGATCGGGACCCAGCAGCGAGGGCGGGACCCAGCAGTGAGGGCGGGACCCAGCAGCGAGATCGGGACCCAGGAGTGAGGTCGGGACCCAGCAGCGAGGTCGAGGCCCAGCAGTGATGTCGGAACCCAGGATCGAGGTCGGAACCCAGGATCGAGGTCGAGGCCCAGCAGTGATGTCGGAACCCAGGATCGAGGTCGGAACCCAGGATCGAGGTCGGAACCCAGGAGTGAGGTCGGGACCCAGGAGCGAGGTCGAGGCCCAGCAGCGAGGTCGGGACCCAGGAGTGAGGTCGGGACCCAGCAGCGATGTCGGGAGCAGCGAGGTCAAGACCCAGGAGTGAGGTCAGGGCCCAAGAGCGAGGTCGGGACCCAGGAGCTAGGTCGGGACCCAGGAGCGAGGTCGGGACCCAGCAGCGAGGTCGAGGCCCAGCAGCGAGGTCGGGAGACAGAAATGAGGTCGGGACCCAGCAGCGATGTCGGGAGCAGCGAGGTCAAGACCCAGGAGTGAGGTCAGGGTCCAAGAGCGAGGTCGGGACCCAGGAGCTAGGTCGGGACCCAGGAGCGAGGTCGGGACCCAGCAGCGGGGTCGGGGAGAACGGGTTTGAGACCCAGGAGCGAGGTCAGAATCCAGCAGTGATGTCGGGACCCAGGAGCAAGACACAACCCAGGAGCGAGGTCGGAATCCAGCAGTGATGTCGGGACCCAGGAGCAAGGCACAACCCAGGAGCGAGGTCGTGACCCAGGATCGAGGTCGTAACCCAGGAGCGAGGTAGGGATACAACAGTGAGGTCGGGGCCCAGAAGCGAGTTCGGGACCCAGAAGCGAGGCCAGTGCCCAGGAGCGAGATCGGGACCCAGAAGCGAGGTCGGGTCCCAGGAGCGAGGTCGGGTCCCAGGAGCGAGGTCAGGACCCAGCAGCGAGATCGGAGCCCAGAAGTGAGGTCGGGTCCCAGGAGCGAGGTCGGGTCCCAGGAGCGGGGTCGGGTCCCAGAAGCGAGGTCAGGACCCAGCAGCGAGATCGGAGCCCAGAAGTGAGGTCGGGTCCCAGGAGCGAGGTCGGGTCCCAGGATCGGGGTCGGGTCCCAGAAGCGAGGGTGAGTGTCAGCAGCGAGGTCGTGACCCAGGAGCGAGGTAGGGATACAGCAGTGAGGTCGGGGCCCAGGAGCGAGTTCGGGTCCCAGGAGCGAGTTCGGGGCCCAGGAGCGAGGTCGGGTCCCAGGAGCGAGGTCAGGACCCAGCAGCGAGATCGGGGCCCAGAAGTGAGGTCGGGTCCCAGGAGCGAGGTCGGGTCCCAGAAGCGAGGGTGAGTGTCAGCAGCGAGGTCGTGACCCAGGAGCGAGGTAGGGATACAGCAGTGAGGTCGGGGCCCAGGAGCGAGTTCGGGGCCCAGGAGCGAGTTCGGGGCCCAGGAGCGAGGTCGGGTCCCAGGAGCGAGGTCGGGTCCCAGGAGCGGGGTCGGGTCCCAGAAGCGAGGGTGAGTGTCAGCAGCGAGGTCGTGACCCAGGAGCGAGGTAGGGATACAGCAGTGAGGTCGGGGCCCAGGAGCGAGTTCGGGTCCCAGGAGCGAGTTCGGGGCCCAGGAGCGAGATCGGGGCCCAGAAGTGAGGTCGGGTCCCAGGAGCGGGGTCGGGGCCCAGAAGTGAGGTCGGGTCCCAGGAGCGAGTTCGGGGCCCAGGAGCGAGGTCGGGTCCCAGCTGCGAGGTCGTGGCCCAGCAGCAAGGTCAGGAGGAGCAGCGAGGTCAGGAGGAGCCGCAAGGTCGTGTGGAGCGACGTCAGGACCCAGCGGCAAGGTCGAGACCCAGCAGCGAGGTCGGGAGCCAGGAGGGAGGTCGGGACCCATGAGCGAGGCTGGGACCCAGCAGCGAGGTCGGGACCTAGGAGCGAGGTCGGGACCCAGGAGCAAGGTCGTGATCCAGCAGCGAGGGTGGGGCACAGTAGTGAGGTTGGAACCCAACAATGAGGTTCGGAGGAGCAGCAAGGTCGGGACCCAGCAGCGAGGTCGGGACCCTGCAGCGAGGTTGAGACCCAGCAGCGAGGTCGAGACCCAGCAGCAAGTTCGGGACCCAGGAGCGAGGTCGGGAGCCAGGAGGGAGATCGGGACCCAGCAGTGAGGTTGGGTGGAGCGAGGTTGGGACCCAGGAGCGAGGTCGGGTCCCAGCAGTGAGGTCAGGTTGAGTGAGGTCAGGACCGAACAGCAAGGTCAGGTGCAGTGAGGTTGGGACCCAGCTGCATGGTCGAGGCCCAGAAGCGAGGTCGGGACCCAGGAGCGATGTCAGGATTCAGGAGCGAGGTCGGGAACCAGGAGCGAGGATGGAGCCCAGCAGCGAGGTTGGGACCCAGGAGCGAGGTCATGAGGAGCAGCGAGGTTGGGACCCAGGAGCGCGTTTGGGAGGAGCAGCAAGTTTGGGACTCAGCAGCGAGGTCGGGACCCAGGAGTGAGGTCGGGATCCAGGAGCGAGGTCTGGAGGAGCAGCGAGGTTGGGACCCAGGAGCGAGGTCGGGAGCCAGAAGCGTGGTCTGGAGGAGCAGCGAGGTTGGGACCCAGGAGCGAGGTCGGGAGCCAGAAGCGAGGTCTGGAGGAGCAGCGAGGTTGGGACCCAGGAGCGAGGTCGGGATCCGGCAGCGCGGTCAGGACCCAGCAGTGAGGTCGGGACCCAGCAGCGAGGTCGGGACCCAGCAGCGAGGTCGGGACCCAGCAGTGAGGTCGGGAGGAGCAGCGAGTTTGGGACCCAGGAGCGAGGTCGGGACCCAGGAGCGAGGTCGGGAGGAGCAGCGAGTTTAGGACCCAGCAGCGAGGTCTGGAGGAGCAGCGAGGTTGGGACCCAGGAGCGAGGTCGGGATCCGGCAGCGCGGTCAGGACCCAGCAGTGAGGTCGGGACCCAGCAGCGAGGTCGGGACCCAGCAGCGAGGTCGGGACCCAGCAGCGAGGTCGGGAGGAGCAGCGAGTTTGGGACCCAGGAGCGAGGTCGGGACCCAGGAGCGAGGTCGGGAGGAGCAGCGAGTTTAGGACCCAGCAGCGAGGTCGGGAGGAGCAGCGAGTTTAGGACCCAGGAACGAGGTCGGGAGGAGCAGCGAGTTTGGGACCCAGGAGCGAGGTCGGAAGGAGCAGCGAGTATGGGACCCAGCAGCGAGGTCGGGACCCAGCAGCGAGGTCGGGAGGAGCAGCGAGTTTAGGACCCAGCAGCGAGGTCGGGAGGAGCAGCGAGTTCGGGACCCAGGAGCGAGGTCGGGAGGAGCAGCGGGTTTAGGACCCAGGAGCGAGGTTGGGAGGAACAGCGAGTATGGGACCCAGGAGCGAGGTCGGGAGGAGCAGCGAGTTTGAGACCCAGGAGCGAGGTCGGGAGGAGCAGCGAGTATGGGACCCAGCAGCGAGGTCAGGAGGAGCAGCGAGTTTAGGACCCAGGAGTAAGGTCGGGAGGAGCAGCGAGTTCGGGACCCAGGAGCGAGGTCAGAGGGAGCAGCGAGTATGGGACCCAGCAGCGAGGTCGGGACCCAGCAGCGAGGTCGGGACCCAGCAGCGAGGTCGGGAGGAGCAGCGAGGTCGGGAGGAGCAGCGAGGTCGGGATCCAGCAGCGAGGTTGGGACCCAGCAGCGAGGTCGGGAGGAGCAGCGAGGTCGGGACCCAGCAGCGAGGTCGGGAGGAGCAGCGAGTATGGGACCCAGCAGCGAGGTCGGGAGGAGCAGCGAGTATGGGACCCAGCAGCGAGGTCGGGACCCAGCAGCGAGGTCGGGAGGAGCAGCGAGTATGGGACCCAGCAGCGAGGTCGGGAGGAGCAGCGAGTATGGGACCCAGCAGCGAGGTCGGGAGGAGCAGCGAGGTCGGGACCCAGCAGCGAGGTCGGGAGGAGCAGCGAGTATGGGACCCAGCAGCGAGGTCGGGACCCAGCAGCGAGGTCGGGACCCAGCAGCGAGGTTGGGACCCAGCAGCGAGGTCGGGAGGAGCAGCGAGGTCGGGACCCAGCAGCGAGGTCGGGAGGAGCAGCGAGTATGGGACCCAGCAGCGAGGTCGGGACCCAGCAGCAAGGTTGGGACCCAGCAGGGAGATTGGGACCCAGCAGCGAGGTCGGGAGGAGCAGCGAGTATGGGACCCAGCAGTGAGGTCGGGACCCAGCAGCGAGGTCGGGACCCAGCAGCGAGGTCGGGACCCAGCAGCGAGGTTGGGACCCAGCAGCGAGGTCGGGAGGAGCAGCGAGGTCGGGACCCAGCAGCGAGGTCGGGACCCAGCAGCGAAGTCGGGATCCGGCATCGAGTTTGGGACACAGGAGCGAGGTCGGGATCCGACAGCGAGGTCGGGACCCAGCAGTGAGGTCGGGAGGAGCAGCGAGGTTGGGACCGAGGAGCGAGGTTGGGACCCGGCAGCGAGGTCGGGACCCAGCAGTGAGGTCGGGAGGAGCAGCGAGGTTGGGACCGAGGAGCGAGGTCGGGACCCGGCAGCGAGGTCGGGACCCAGCAGCGAGGTCGAGACCCAGGAGCGAGATCAGGAGGAGCAGCAAGGTCAGGTCCCAGGAGCGAATTCGGGATCTGGCAGCAACGTTGGGAGCAAGGAGCGAGGTCGTGTGGAGCAAGGTCAGGACCCAGCAGCAAGGTTGAGGCCCAGCAGCGAATGTGGGTGCAATGAGGTCGGGACCCAGCATTGAGGTTGGGACCCAGCAGCGAGTTCATGACACAGCAGCGAAGTCAAGACCCAGCGCCGAGGTCAGGAGGAGCAGCGAGGTCGGGACCCAGCAGCGAGATCAGGAGAGCAGCAAGTTCGGGTCCCAGAAGCGAGGTCGGGATCCGGCAGCAAGGTCGGGAGCAAGGAGCGAGGTCATATGGAGCGAGGTCAGGACCCAGCAGCAAGCCGAGGCCCAGCAGCGAGGGTGGGTGCAGCGAGGTCGGGACCCAGCAATGAGGTCAAGGCACAGCAGCGAGAGAGGGTGCAGCAAGGTTGGGATCCAACAGCAAGGTCAAGACCCAGCAGTGAGGTCGAGACCCAGTGTCAGGGGGGTGTGGGTGGTCTCGATGAGGGGATCAGGTTCCCTTCTGACCAACTTGAGCGGTTTCGAATCGCTTCCACTCCCTTGGGTTCTGTACTCTGGATTTATTTGGGGGGGTGACAAAAGTGCAGAGGACACTGGTTTGATGCAAAGAACTTTGGTTTTATTACAGTCAAAGTAATACAGGCTTATTATTCTAGTAAGAAAATACATGGTCAAACTTACAATCACTCTAATAAAGGACAGTACAAGGAAAGGTACAAGGTCAAACTTATAACCACTCTAATAAAGAACAATACAGGGAAAGGTACAAGGTCAAACTTAGAATCACTCAACTAAAGTACCATACATTACACATTCAAAGGGGGTTGCAGTAAAATTATACCTCCCACCTCCCAATACCTAATTCTAGGTAGGTTAGACTCCAGGGCATGTAGGGACGAATGCTTACCAATACTTTTGATAGTTAATGGTAGATGGTGATATTCTTCCTTCCTTCAGGAGTTCAGACTTCGAGGCTGGAGAAGTTAGTTTACAACAGTCAAGTTGGTTTCTCTCCTTGTCTTGATGATGTAGTCGCAGCCTTGTAGCTACCTAGCAACCACCTCTCTAACCTCTGTTGAAAACAGTGGCCAGTTATACGATTTCAGTGGTTCTAATCTTAGCGCCAAATCTCTTCAAAGTCCTTGGTTCTTCTTCGTAATATTTTGTCGGGCTCGTTAAAAGTTGATATGTCTTGGGTGGGTTGGGATGGAAATATTAGTTTGGTAATTGCAATGTCCTTTTGTGCTTAGTCTTTCGCATACAGGCTGGATTGGGCCTCTTTGTGATGTATATGCTGAAATGGTTGTCCAGACCCATGTTGATGGGGAGCTACCTCTGGGTGATTTTGAGATGTTAATGTCTCTTGTGGAGAAGGATTTTCAAATACTCATTCTTCCAGACAGGTTAACTCAGTCTTCACACCCAGGTAGCTTTACTTAATTAGACTGTCTCTTGCTAGCTCCGTAGCTCTGCCCACAGCCTTGAGTTTGTCTTTTAAAATCCAAAATTCTATTAAAGTTCGTAGTTTCATCCATAAGCACTTTAGAATTCCAAACTTTTTGGTAGATAGTCCCAAATTAAATTTCCTTTCGAATGAGCCCAAACACAGGGGTGGGGGAGTGGTTCTTCTGAATTTTGCATTCCTTCATTCCCCCCTGTTGACATTCCACACTCTTGAGTATCAATCAAGGTAAGCAAAATTCCTGCTCCCGAGAATCAACCTTCGCTGCATTTATACTAGCTAAACATTACCCTGCATCCCCCGTTGAAATGCAATGCAATATACAGGCGAATACAGTCATTACAATTCAGTTATAGCATAGAGGGGGTATGATGTCCCTCTTTTACTCGGTTTTCACAGTAAAATGACGGTATACAGTCATACACAACTTTTAAGTAAAGTAAAATAAAACACATAGTAACACATTCTCAAATACCATAAAGGTCCATAGTCAAACACGTTTTAAGTTCAGTAAAATAAAGATACATAGTCAAAACATTTATGTAACACTGACAATACTCGCGATGCTGCGGTTTACAGCAGGTAAAATCAAACACAAATTAAACATGGTAGTATGGTGTCACCCCTCCCTGCGCGATTCCCAAGTTCGGCCAAGGAGCGTATAGCACCCTTTGGTGCCTGACCTGACGGCCTCTGCATTTCACTCGGCAAGTGAGACACCATAAATAAATAATAATCGCGAGTTCACAAATAACTAAAGTGTGGGAAATGATTCAGATCCAAACTGGGACTTCTATATTTCTGAAAAGGTCCCACCAAGGCGGAATGGTGATCTCGAGAATCTTTTTCCCTATCTCAATGGTTTTCTGTTCTAGAGTATAGAAGTGTTTTTGTGAGATAATTATAGCTTTTAGCAGAGCAGTAAGATGTTCGGGTAGAGGGAGAATTGCATAGCCAAAATGTACAACATAATCCTGCAGGTTTGTAATGTTTTCCTTCACAGTGAGATGGACAGTGGAGGGTTCAGGAATGGGGACAATCCATTCCTGGGCCACTTGAACTGATGCCTCAGGTTTGAAGCAGAAACTGCTGTCACTTACCGGACACCAGAAGTGTCCATGCTGGTAGTGGGGTACACTGGTGGTGACACAATATGTCCCACCCCCTGTGTATGTTACCTGTGGAGGGACCTGGCCTTGTGCTGTTACTTCTATGGTGCAGTTAATAGGCTGTGCACCAGCAGCTTTAAACCCACACTGTGACTTTGAATGGACACAAGTACTGGGGACCCAGTATTACGTGTGCACCCCACCTCCGGCACCCGGAGAGGTCAGTACCCGTTACAGCGTGCTCCCACTTTATGACATAGGGTGGGACTACTGCGAAACGAATGTGTGCACCTCCCTGAATAACTCCAATGTTCTCCACCCAGTGCAGGTCGGGCTGTCCCACCCATGACCGGCATCCTTAATACTATCCCCATAATAGTGTGGTTAGATTTCCCACTGTCTACTGGGACAGGGTAGGCTTCAGAGGCTAGGCGGAGCTGGCACGGGCTTAATGAATTGCTGTACGGGTAGAGGGCTGCAAGGTGCTTGTTACTGATCCAAGAGGGGACTACACCTTGTTTTTAAATCCTCCAGGTTGTTGCGGCCCTCACCCAACAACCATGCCCCATACAGTACGCACACCTCGTTCTGTGCAACCTGGTCAGAAACATTTCTATCCTCCCGTATAAGTGCATTCACTGTCTGTGCATGTTTTTACAGCTCAGCCACTATTTCTTTTAAATGAACAGTCATAGCCTGGTCCTCGTGTAGTTCTGAACCTACTACAGTATTCTCCTGTTTCAGGATTTTTCTCAATTGAGTCTTTAAACTGTTTATCTGGGTTTTGTAGCTCTATGTCATCTAGGCTATTTATTACAGAGGATGCTGTATTGTAGGTAGTGAAAACATAGTTTATGATTCCCCTTCTAGGTCTCCCTGAGCCCATGGTATCCCTAGCGTTTAGGGTGTATCGGTCTACTTTGTCTACATTTCCAAAGTCTAACTCATATTCATGTTCAAATTTCTTGAACATGTCTCTAAGTAGGGCCTGGTATAGCAGCTGTTTCCTTCGGACACCATGCAGGTAGGTGTACCTCGGTAAGGTTTAAAATTACTGAAGCTACTGCATAATGTACCCCCTGGTATAACACCTTTTCGGTCGGTACCAA
The DNA here is from genome assembly GCF_044704955.1 of Pristiophorus japonicus. Lineage (NCBI taxonomy): Eukaryota > Metazoa > Chordata > Chondrichthyes > Pristiophoridae > Pristiophorus > Pristiophorus japonicus. Next base: position 61,221 of record NW_027254570.1, on the reverse strand, counting down.
TACTAATCCATTCCTAGGTCCCTTGGTGGTGGTAGGACACCTTTCTATTACTGTGTGTATTGGCGGGGTTGTGGGCAGGGGTTTCTTAATGTGTGCTCTTAGTTCAGTGGCGTTAATTGGGATTGGGGAGTGTGGGACTGCGTAGGCTAGAGTCCCATCCCATCCCTTCCCCTTCATCTTGCCATTGCCTGGCGAAGGCGATCGATATGCCTGCGGGACAAATACTCTCTGATCCCCACATGCAAACATAAATTCCTTGTTCGGATTCCCACCATTTGTCCCAACACACTTTTACTCCTCCCCGTGTCCCCGTGATGGTGCGGTACGTATCATTACCGAGTCTTTCCCAGTCCGATTCCTGGTCCCATGCGTCCTTGCTGAGTTTTCTGAGCCACCACCATCTTCCCAGGGGAATGTTCCCTTTGCAAGTCAAACACACACGTTTTCCCTCTGTAACACTGACTCGGGCAGCGATGATCCGTGTCCGGGGGCATGGAACTGAGGCCTCCCTGTAGGTAAAGCCTTCCTGGCTGGAGTAGCGGGTAGAATTAGATCCCAGCCACCCTGGCCACCTTCCCTCGTGGGCGTAAACGGTGAGTTCTTCCACGTCTCGGGGGCCACCCCCGGCGGTTACAATCGGTGCCCTCCCTCCTGGACACCCGCAAATGAGGGATTCTTCCACGTCTCCTCTGTCACTGCTGCTCATCCTATCAGGGTGAGTAGGAATAGGATCCTTCTCATGTTGACCTCTTTCCTGTAGGGGCACATGAAACAGATTGTCCAGCCCTGAGAAAGTTCTCTGGCTTGACAAAGGTGACCGAGTTCCAAAATAGGGCTCATAGTCTTTAATTGAATGGCTGTCTTATTCAGTTCCTTTTGGACTGATTGCTTTTAACTTTATCTCACCGTCATTCTGCTTGTTATCTTACCGGTGCTTCCTTAATAGCCATACCGGTAGATTCTTCTTACTCCCGGATATTACCCAGCCTGTGCTTCTTTTAACAGCTGCAGAGGTAGATTATTTTCCTTACCCCAGTTTACTAATACATACATACTTATCATTACACAGATACATCTTACACTATTCTAAACTTATTCACTAAACATACTTAAATTCACATCGCTATATATGTACATCTACCACCCGTCTCCGGGTGGCCAGGTTAATTCCTGCCTTCTCTCTTTCTTCTTCTTCTGCTGGGTGTCCAGTGAGGTAGGTGATAGGTTTAGGTGGTGCACACCGACCTAAGTACCCTGACCGGACGTGGGTTTGAGTCCCACACTATCGGAGGAATGTCCCCTCCGGTGCTACAGCACACCGCTCCTTTGGGGGTGGCTGCCTGGTTCGTTTCTTCCCCTGGGGGTAGCTGCCTGGTTGGGGGCCACGGGCTGGGGACTCTCACTTGGTGGCTGGTCCACTGCTATCTCTTCTGGGGGTCCCTTGTTGCCTGAGGCTACCGGCTGGGTGTCCCTGCTCACGGACTGGTCTCTGACCTTGGGTGCCCTTTTGCGGCTGGTCCCTCTCCCAGGGCAGAACCATTCAAATTGGGGCGCTGGTGACCACGGTGCCTTTGGCCGTGGTGTGCAGGGAGTGCTTCTTCAGGCTCCGGCTGCTGGGAATGCGTCCGAGTCCCAAATGATTAGGGGACAGCTCCTCCAGTAACACTGTCCACAGCCCCTCTAGGTGCAGTCTGTGGGTCTACCACATCCCCTGTGGGATTTCCACAGTCAGGGGCTGTTGGCTGGGGGTCCCTGTCTTTAGGGAGACACTCCTTACCTGATCACACAGGTGAAAAAAGGGAGGTCCCATGCAGGGTCATCTTCTTTGGAGTCCTGTGAATAAAGAGTTAAGATCACAGAGTGACCTTGTCCCCAGAATGTGCCTGGTATGGTTTCATACTTTACATTGTAAGGACTTTACATTGGCGACAAAAACGGGAATTCACGACCCACAAGAACGGCCACCGGTAGCACAGAGGAACGGTACTGTGTTGGGGAAAACTGGGACGATTTTGTCGAGAGGCTTCAGCAAAGCTTCGTTATGAAAGAATGGCTGGAGGATGCAGCGGCCGACAAGCGAAGGGCTCATCTTTTGACCAGCTGCAGACCAAAGACTTACGCGCTCATGAAGGACTTACTAGCACCCGAAAAGCCGGTGGACAAAACCTTTGAAGAACTTAGCAAATTGATCGCGGAGCATCTCAAAACCAGCGAGTAGCATACATATGGCCTGACACAGATTCTACACCCACCGACGTCGTGAAGGACCGAGCATACCGGACTTCGTAGCGGACCTCCGGCGTTTGGCCAGCCTCTGTAAGTTCACAGATGCCTGCAGGGAGGAGATGCTAAGGGACTTCTTTATCGAGGGCATCGGTCATGCGGGAATTTTCCGCAAATTAATTGAGACCAAGGATTTGACCTTGGAAGCGGCGGCGTTGATAGCTCAAACTTTCATGGCGTGGGAGGAAGAGATGAAAATAATATATGCGCGCAATTCTGCCTCTAACGCGGCGAGGAATCAGGGAGTCAACATCATCAATGCGACTCAGAGCCCCGCAGGCAGGCAGGGGCAGTCCGACACTCCCCAGGCAGCAATAGACCCCAGAGTAGGACTTCAACAGAGACAATGGCAGGCTGAACGGACATTCACGCCATCACAGTGGACAATGCGGCCCGGGATGGGGCATTGACACCCACTAATAGGGTACTTAAGAGCAGTCAAAGGAACAGTCAATGCAGAATGCCTGGCCATAGTCCCTTTGTTCCCAACAATGGGAACTTTAACTCATGCTGGAGGTGTGGGGGAAAACACTCAGCTAGATCTTGCAGATTTCAACAGTTTGTCTGCAGGAACTGCAATCTCAGTGGCCACTTAGCTCGAATGTGCAGGAAGTCTGCAACCAGACTAATATATGAGGCGGATGGACCAGAAGAGGGTTCTTTGAGGCAGAATGACTTTTGGGGCAAATCGATGGATGCCGAGGTTCAGCGGGTCTATGTGGCGAATATTCACAGTTCATACACCAAAACGCCACCAATGATGATGAGGGTTTTATTAAACAGTATCCCAGTACGCATGGAGCTGGACACTGGGGCCAGCCAGTCACACATGGGCGTTCAGCAATTTGAGAAGCTATGGCCACTTAAAGCCAGTAGACCCAAGTTAGCACGTATTGAGACACAATTACGGACTTACACTAAAGAAATCATTCCGGTGCTAGGCAGTGCAATGTTGGCTGTCACGCACAATGGGTTAGTGAATCGGCTGCCGCTCTGGATTGTCCCGGGCAATGGTCCCGCACTGTTGGGGAGGAGCTGGTTAGCCGAGATGAACTGGAAATGGGGGGATGTTCATGCAATGTCATCTGTGGAGCGAAGTTCGTGCTCACAAGTCCTACAACAATTCAATTCACTATTAAAACCTGGCGTTGGGACTTTCAAAGGCACTAAAGTAGTGATACACATCACCCCGGATACCAGGCCAGTGCACCACAAAGCCAGTGCGGTGCCGTATGTGATGCGGGAAAAGATCGAGAGCGAATTGGACTGGCTGTTGAGAGAGGGCATCATCTCGCCTGTTGAATTCAGCGACTGGGCGAGCCCCATCGTTCCCGTCCTAAAAGAGGATGGCTCTGTCAGGATCTGTGGTGACTACAAGGCCACCATCAATCGGGTGTCCCTTCAAGATCAACACCCGCTCCCGAGAGCGGAGGACCTCTTCGCCACGCTGGCAAGCGGCAAGCTGTTCACCAAGTTGGACCTCACTTCAGCCTACATGACCCAGGAACTGGCCGACGAATCTAAACTACTGACCACCATCACCACGCACAAGGGACTGTTCGTTTATTAAACGTGCCCATTTGGCATTCGATCAGCGGCCGCGATGTTTCAACGAAACATGGAAAGCCTGCTTAAATCCATTCCTGGAACGATCGTATTCCAGGACGACATACTCATCACGGGTCGAGAAACCGAGGAACACCTCCACAACCTGGAGAAGGTGCTACGCCGACTAGACTCAAGAAGTCTAAATGTGTCTTCTTAGCTCCTGAGGTTGAGTTTCTGGACAGGAGGGTTGCTGCAGATGGGATTCGGCCCACCGAATCCAAAACAGAGGCGATTCGACGAGCACCCAGGCCCTGCAACACATCAGAGTTGCGTTCATTCCTGGGACTGTTGAACTATTTCGGGAACTTTTGGAGCACGTTGTTGGAGCTGCTACACGTACTCCTGCGTAAGGGTTGCGATTGGTTTTGCGGGGACTGTCAGGAACGGGCTTTTGATCCGGCGCGAAACCTACTTTCTTCAAACAAGTTGTTGACCCTGTACGACCCCTGTAAAAAATTGGTTCTGACATGTGATGCATCGTCCTCAGCAGGGCAATGCTGAGGGTCAACTATAACCTGTGGCTTATGCCTCCAGGTCGCTCTCTCAAGCAGAACGGGGATATGGGATGGTCGAGAAGGAAGCGCTTGCATGTGTCTATTGTGTAAAAAAAATGCATTATTACCGCTTTGGTAGAAAGTTTGAATTAGAGACGGACCACAAACCATTAACATCCCTGTTGTCAGACAGCAAGGCTGTCAATGCCAACGCATCAGCTCGCATACAGCGATAGGCCCTCACGCTGGCTGCTTATGACTACTCCATCCGGGACTGGCCCAGCACTGAAAATTGCGTTGACGTGCTCAGCAGGCTTCCACTAGCCACCACTGAGGGGACAGCGGAGCAAAGCGCTGAGATGGTCATGGCTGTCGATGCCTTTGACAGCGCAGGCTCCCCCATCACAGCCCGCCAGATCAAAATCTGGACAAACAGAGATCCCCTCCTATCCCTGATTAAGAAATGTGTCCTGACTGGGGATTGGGCGCCTGCACACGGAGCATGCCCGGAGGAGGTCAGACCGTTCCACAGATGGATGGATGAGCTCTCCATCAAAGCCGACTGCCTACTATGGGGCAGCTGGGTAGTTATGCCCCAGAAGGGCAGGGAGGCATTCATCAGGGAACTCCACAGCGAGCACCCAGGCATTGTGCTGATGAAGGCCATTGCCCGGTCACACGTCTGGTGGCCTGGAATTGATTCAGACCTGGAACACTGTGTTCGCAGGTGCACGACATGTGCCCAGCTGGATAATGCCCCCAGGGAGGTGCCGCTCAGCCCGTGGCCCTGGCCCACCAGGCCATGGTCACGCATTCATGTTGACTACGCGGGCCCGTTCATGGGAAAGATGTTCCTTATTATGGTAGATGCGTACTCGAAATGGATCGAGTGCATCATTCTGAATTCATGCACATAATCCACCACCATGGAAAGCCTACGTGCAATCTTTGCAACCCATAGCTTGCCGGATATCCTGGTTAGTGATAATGGCCCATGTTTCACAAGCTACGAATTCCGAGAGTTTATGTCGGGCAATGGCATCAACCATGTCAGGACTGCGCCGTTCAAGCCGGCCTCCAATGGCCAGGCGGAACGTGCGGTCCAAATCATTAAGCAAGGTTTGCTCAGGATTCAAGGACCCTCCCTACAATGTCGCCTATTGCGTCTCCTGCTGGCCTATAGATCCCAACCGCACTCGCTCACCGGGGTCCCGCCCGCAGAGCTACTAATGAAATGGACACTCAAAACTCAGTTGTCCCTCATTCACCCAGTCCTGACCAACATAGTTGAGGGCAAGCGCAAGACACAAAACGAGTCCCATGGCCTTTATTCGAGGGGGGGATGTATAGAAATAAATGATCCTGTATTCGTCCTCAATCACGCCATGGGGCCCAAAAGGCATGAGGGTACTGTAATTGACAAAGAGGGGAATAGGGTCATCGTGGTAAAACTCAACAATGGTCAGATATGCAGTAAGCATCTGGACCAAGTAAAAAAATGTTCAGCATCAACACGGAGGAACCTGAAGAAGACCATGAGATGGAGCTCACACCACCGCCAGTGAACGAGCAACAAGAGCAATCAGAAGAATGCACAGTCCCTGCGGTCAGCCCGGACAGGCCGGAATCACCACAGGTGACAGACACTCACGTCAGTGTCCAACCACCAGAGCCCCAACTGCGGCGCTCCATGAGGGAGCGTAGACCACGTGAAAGACTAAACCTATGATCCCAAAAAGACTTTGCGGGGGAGGTGATGTCATGTATGTAACCACAATGTAACACCACTGTATTACTGTATACACTCAACCGAGATGCACACCTTGACCACAAGGGGTGAACTTGTGGGAGACACTCCTTACCTGATCACACAGGTGAAAAAAAGGAGGTCCCACGCAGGGTCATTGTCTTTGGAGTCCTGTGAATAAAGAGTTAAGGAAACAGAGTGACTTTGTTCCCAGAATGTGCCTCGTATGGTTTCATACTGTAGAGTAAGGACTTTACAGGTTGTACGGATCCTAGAGCTTGCCCATGCAAGCCCCCTGCTTGGCCAACATGTCAGCCTGCTGGTTTCCCTCACTGCAGGGTTCTGTGGTGGGATGTACCATTACCTTATGTATGTAGATATTCCCTTCCTCCCCTATGGCTTTCATAATCTTTTCCAGCAGGGGCTTATTTGCCAGGGGTCTCCCGTCTGCGGATGTGTATCCATGGCGGGACCGAATAGCCAGGTACTCCGTACACAAATGCATGTGAATATACTGTCCGAGCAAATCGTGTATGGGGTAGGGAATTCTTCGAGGTGTGTGACTACATACACCACCGCTACAGTTCAACGTGCTGGACGCTCATAGTACTGGGGAGTTTAATCGCCAGGGCAATGCCTGCCTCTGGGTCATAAACTCCGCAGCCTGTGAGTCGTTCACTTGCAGATACCATGCTTGAACCGTCCACATAGATCTCTTGGCCTGTGGGGTGTAACCCAGCCCGAAAGCCTATGTTAATTTCCCATACCCCTTCTATAGAACACCGGTGGGCTGTCCCTGGATAAATCATGTTGGCTGCGAGTCTAGGTTCGCAGAGACCCTTTACCCTTAGGTCCATTTGGGAGAGGAGCAGGGTCCAGCGAGAAATGCGGGCAGTGCTCACTGTCCCGTCCTTGATTCTCCCATTCAGGAGCATTTGGGTGGGCATATGGTGTGTAAGGAGTGTGATAGGGGACCCCCCTGTAAAGATCAGTGATCTTTTCACAGCCTAGTGAGTGGCTAGGAGGTGCCGCTCACAATTGGAATATCCCTTCTCCACGTCCGTGAGTATCCTGGAGGAGTAGACCACTGGCCTCAGCCGGCCGTGCCGCACTTGGAGCAGTACTGCGCTCAGACTGTCCCCAATGGCTGCTACCTCCAGGAAAAACTCTTTACCCCCATCTATGGCCCTAGAGCTGGTGCGGTCTGCAGGTCTTTCTTGAGTTGGATAAATGCTGCCTCGCAACCTTCGTCCCATTCCCACTCCACTCCCTTGTGAAGGAGTTGGAGCAGAGGGGCTGCTGTGGCTGCATAATCCTCGATGAAATCTCTGCAGTACTCGGTTAGCCCGAGAAAAGATCTTACTCCTGTTACTGTGTTGGGGGCAGGAAACTTTTGCACTGCTTCCCTTCTAGCTTTGTCAATGGCTCTCTCCCCAGCGCGCACAGCCAGTCCCAGGAATTTTACTTCCTTCAGGCCGATCTGTGCCTTCTTGGGGTTTACTTTAAATCCTTCTTCTTTCAGCAACTCCAGCAGTTCAGCCAGCAGTGGGCCATGCTCCTCCCCTTCATCGGTGAACAGGAGCAGGTCATCTACATACTGGACAAGCTGCTGGGGTCTGCTGAAACTCTTTAAACAGTCGGCCGTACACTGATGGAAAATACTGGGGCTGTTGTGGAAGCCCTGAGGGAGACAGTTCCAAGTGTATTGCTGTCCCTTAAAGGTAAAAGCAAACTTGTACTGATCTTCCCTTCTTAAAGGTATGGACCAGAACCCGTTGGAAATATCCAGCACCGTGAAGGTGGTCGCAGAGGCTGGGATACTTCCAATGAGGTCGGCGACAGCAGCAACAGTGGGTGCACAGGCGGGGATGTTACGGTTGAGTACTCGATAGTCCACCGTGGCTCTCCAGGAGTTGTCCGGTTTCTTTACCGGCCACAATGGAGAGATCACATGGGTAGCTATCGGTCTCAATACCCACAGTTTAACTAGCGAACCCAAGGCTGTTTCCATGTCTGCCTCCGCCTCCCTGGGGAAGTTGTACTGTTTTTGTGGTCGGGTCATGGGGTCCTAACCTCGACCTGTTTATTCTCCAGTAGCGTGTTTGTGAGTGGCAAAAGCTGCGAGGTTTTTCCTCACATATTCTTGATATTCTACAGGGGTGTTACTGAGCAGTGATTCAAGGTCGTAACCCTCCTTTGGTTTCATGGTGCACACCGTTCCTTTTCCCTGTTTTCCCGGGATAACCATCACCTCACTCTCCTGTCCCGTACAGACTGACCCCCAAAGACAATGGTTTCTTAAATCCACTAGGATCCCTCTCCCTTCCTGCTCCCACTTCATCAGAACACAAGTCCACTTAGTGCGGAGTGTACCTAACTGAATGGAGAGCAGAACGGAGAATGAGCCAGTCTGTTCAGTGCCTGTGAAACCCACCAAGCTGTAGGGGACCTCGTTAGACAGAGGTGAGGCGGCGGGCTTAGCTGCATAAACAAGTGTGCTTGAGGCACCGGTGTCCAGCAGGTAAGTCCCTTTCACCTTTTCCACTTCCATCTATACGGTGGGTCTCCCCCACGCATCATACTCGAGGGCACACAGGTGGACAGGCTGTGCCTGTTCTAGTTACGGTTTTGGTTGGGAGGGGCAGATGGGATTTCGGTACCAGTGGCGGTGGCTACCTTCACAGGGCCATCTAACATGGCTCGGAGCACAGTTAAAAAGGTATCAAATGAGTGGGGAGGGACTGGCTTATCTGTCTCGGTCTTTTGGGCAGGGGCTGGGGAATTCTTTCCTGCGCTATTCTTCCAAGGATTTTTACAGTCCCTTCTCCAGTGCCCACTCTTTCCGCACCCAAAGCAGGTACGTTTGGTATCGGAGGAGTTGCCCCCTTCGTGGTGCCATTCCCTCTTGTCCTGGTTAGGTCGAATTTCATGAACCCTTCCCTTTTGTGGGTGCTCTTCTGTGCCTCTGCTGTTTCTGTAAGCTAGGGTCAGCTGCCTAAGCACTCCCTGTTCTGTGGCTTGGGGATCTCTGAGGTCGAACCAGGCCTCAGCCTTGGTTCTTATTCTGGGTAAACTGTTAGCTACGAGGCTTCGGAGCCAGTGTGCTAATTCATCTGGGTTTAAGTGATCTCTGTCTATGTCCCCACTACAGGCGCTTTTGTACACCGGCCACAGTCAGTATGCAAAATCCTGTGGGGTTTCTCCTGTGAGCTGCATCGTTTTCTCTACTCTAGAGAAGGGACTCCCGTCATTGCAGTCTATAGCTTCTAAAATGTCTTTTTGGACGGCAGCAAGTGTTTTCTGTCCTCTTTTGCTCGAAGTAGAGAGGTATTAGTACAGTTTGCTGTCTAGAGATAGGAGAAGCATTTTTGCCATTTCTGCATCATCGCACCCATTAATATCCCCTGCCTGTTCCACTTCCACAAAGTGAACCACAAAGTGAACCCTTTGGAGTTAGCTTTCCCAGATGGCTTACCATTGCCCTAAGCTGGTGGGGAGTGTGGGGGACCACAAACTGGCTTTCCAGGGGCCCTGGACCCCCGTTAAGGGTGGGTGGGCCAAACTTCTGTTGCCGGACCGGGCACATTGGCCCTGGTTCTAGCTCTCCCAGTTCTGGCTCGCCTCCCTCTCCTCCCTGCGGCCAAGCCAAGCTGAAACTCGGTGCTACAGGTGGCGTTGGTTCACTATCCCTGTCCGCCCCGCAACTGATTTGCCCCTCCTGCTGCTGACGGCACAAATCATTACAAATAGGTATCATTTGGTGGCCATTACAGAAACGTGGTTGCAGGGTAGCCAAGACTGGGAATTAAACATACAGGCGTATTTGACAATTCGAAAAGATAGACAAGAAGGGAAAGGAGGTGGGAAAGCTCTTTTAATAAAGGAAGATATCAGGGCATTGTGAGAGACGATATTGGCTCAAATGAACAAAATGTTGAATCATTGTGGGTGGAGATTAGAGATAGTAAGGGGAAAAAGTCACTGGAGGGCATAGTTTATAGGCCCCCAAATAATAACTTCACGGTGGGGCGGGCAATAATCAAGGGAATAATGGAGGCATGTGAAAAAAGAATGGCTGTAATCATGGGGGATTTTAACCTACATATCGATTGGTCAAATCAAATCGCACGGGGTAGCCTTGAGGAGGAATTCATAGAATGCATGCGGGATTGTTTCTTAGAACAGTATGTTACAGAACCTAGAAGGGAGCAAGCGATCTTAGATCTGGTCCTGTGTAATGAGACAGGAAAAATAAACGATCTCCTAGTAAAAGATCCTCGGAATGAGTGATCACAGTATGGTTGAATTTGTAATACAGATTGAGGGTGAGGAAGTAGTGTCTCAAACGAGTGTACTATGCTTAAACAAAGGGGACCACAGTGGGATGAGGGCAGAGTTGGCTAAAGTAGTCTGGAAACACAGACTAAACGGTGGCACAATTGAGGAACAGTAGAGGACTTTTAAGGAGCTCTTTCATAGTGCTCAACAAAAATATATTCCAGTGAAAAAGAAGGGCAGTAAGAGAAGGGATAACCAGCCATGGATAACCAAGGAAATAAAGGAGAATATCAAATTAAAAACCAATGCGTATAAGGTGGCCAAGGTTAGTGGGAAACTAGAAGATTGGGAAAATTTTAAACGGCAGCAAAGAATGACTAAGAAAGCAATAAAGAAAGGAAAGATAGATTACGAAGGTAAACTTGCACAAAACATAAAAACCGACAGTAAAAGCTATTACAGATATATAAAATGGAAAAGAGTGACTAAAGTAAATGTTGGTCCCTTAGAAGATGAGAAGGGGGATTTAATAATGAGAAATGTGGAAATGGCTGAGACCTTAAACAATTATTTTGCTTCGGTCTTCACAGTGGAAGACACAAAAACCATGCCAAAAATTGCTAGTCACGGGAATGTGGGAAGGGAGGACCTTGAGATAATCACCCTCACTAGGGGGGTAGCGCTGGACAGGCTAATAGAACTCAAGGTAGATAAGTCCCCTGGTCCTGATGAAATGCATCCCAGGGTATTAAAAGAGATGGCGGAAGTTATAGCAGATGCATTCGTTATAATCTACCAAAATTCTCTGGACTCTGGGGAGGTACCAGCAGATTGGAAAGCAGCTAATGTAACGCCTCTGTTTAAAAAAGGGGGCAGAGTAAATGACAGGTAACTATAGGCCGGTTAGTTTAACATCTGTAGTGGGGAAAATGCTTGAAGCTATCATTAAGGAAGAAATAGCGGGACATCTAGCTAGGAATAGTGCAATCAAGCAGACGCAACATGGATTCATGAAGGGGAAATCATGTTTAACTAATGTACTGGAATTCTTTGAGGATATAATGAGCATGGTGGATAGAGGTGTACCGATGGATGTGGTGTATTTAGATTTCCAAAAGGCATTCGATAAGGTGCCACACAAAAGGTTACTGCAGAAGATAAAGGTACGCGGAGTCAGAGGAAATGTATTAGCATGGATAGAGAATTGGCTGGCGAACAGAAAGCAGAGAGTCGGGATAAATGGGTCCTTTTCGGGTTGGAAATCGGTGGTTAGTGGTGTGCCACAGGGATTGGTGCTGGGACCACAACTGTTTACAATGTACATAGATGACCTGGAAGAGGGGACAGAGTGTAGTGTAACAAAATTTGAAGATGACACAAAGATTAGTGGGAAAGCGGGTTGTGCAGAGGACACAGAGAGGCTGCAAAGAGATTTAGATAGGTTAAGCGAATGGGCTAAGGTTTGGCAGATGGAATACAATGTCGGAAAGTGTGAGGTCATCCACCTTGGAAAAAAAAACAGTAAAAGGGAATATTATTTGAATGGGGAGAAATTACAACATGCTGCGGTGCAGAGGGACCTGGGGGTCCTTGTGCATGAATCCCAAAAAGTTAGTTTGCAGGTGAAGCAGGTAATCAGGAAGGTGAATGGAATGTTGGCCTTCATTGCAAGAGGGATGGAGTACAAAAGCAGGGAGGTCCTGCTGCAACTGTACAGGGTATTGGTGAGGCCACACCTGGAGTACTGCGTGCAGTTTTGGTCACCTTACTTAAGGAAGGATATATTAGCTGTGGAGGGGGTACAGAAATGATTCACTAGGCTGATTCTGGAGATGAGGGGGTTACCTTATAATGATAAATTGAGTAGACTGGGTCTTTACTCGTTGGAGTTCAGAAGGATGAGGGGTGATCTTATAGAAACATTTAAAATAATGAAAGGGATATACAAGATAGAGGCAGAGAGGTTGTTTCCACTGGTCGGGGAGACTAGAACTAGGGGGCACAGCCTCAAAATACGGGGGAGCCAATTTAAAACCGAGTTGAGAAGGAATTTCTTCTCCCAGAGGGTTGTGAATCTGTGGAATTCTCTGCCCAAGGAAGCAGTTGAGGCTAGCTCGTTGAATGTATTCAAATCACAGATCGATAGATTTTTAACCAATAAGGGAATTAAGGGTTACGGGGAGCGGGCGGGTAAGTGGAGCTGAGTCCACGGCCAGATCAGCCATGATCTTGTTGAATGGCGGAACAGGCTCGAGGGGCTAGATGGCCTATTCATGTTCCTAATTCTTATGTTTTTATGTTCTTATGAACCGGTATAGTCACCGATGCCACAGGTGGTGGCCAGGTAGTTTCTTCCTTCTCTTCCAGGTTTACCTGGGGCGTACCCGGGCTTATTAGGCATACCATGCCTTTTGCCTTGGACAGAGCAAAGTTTAAACTTTTAATTTGTTACTGGCAGGGACCGTGGTCTCCCAATTCAAACCCCTTAGTGCTAGCTACTTTATATGCTGCCTGCACATCTTTTAATCTTTCCTGGAGCTCTTTTACTTGTAGGGTGAGGCGAGTGCTTTCCTCCCTCAGTGACTTTTCATTACTTTTGGCCTCGGTAACCTGACATTGAATATAGTCCTGACTGTTTTTAAATCTTTCCATTATTTGGTCCTTTCCTGTTTTAGCTTACGGAGTTCTCCTGATAATCTTTCTTCTGACTTAACCCTTTCCTGATAGTTCTCTGCGCATTCCCATAACTCTGCCTCTAATGTTTCATTCATTCTATCTGGGAGTTGGATCTGTCGCTGTCGACTGACCAACCAGATTGCCTTCTCTACTGCTTCTTTGTGATCTTTGCTTGCTGTCCACTGGGCTGCAGCGTCAGCTGGACGCTCAGCGCGCAATAGATTAAGCACCCATTCCTCAGTTACTTTGACCTTCTTAAACACATAGGAGGAAATCCTCTCTTCCAGTTTGGTTCTTTGCCCCAAACCAGCACTCTCCACATCACACCCTGTGTACCAGAGTCCTGCCACAGTCGCTATTTTGTAAGGGGGGTGTGGGTGGTCTCTATGAGGGGGTCAGGTTCCCTTCTGACCAACGTGAGCGGTTCGAATCGCTCCCACTCCCTTGGGTTCTGTACACTCTGGATTTATTTGGGGGGGGTGTGACAAAAGTGCAGAGGACACTGGTTTGATGCAAAGAACTTTGGTTTTATTACAGTCAAGGTAATACAGGCTTATTACTCTCATAAGAAAATACACGGCCAAACGTACAATCACTCTAATAAAGGACAGTACAAGGAAAGGTACAAGGTCAAACTTATAACCACTCTAATAAAGTACAATACAGGGAAAGGTACAAGGTTAAACTTATAATCACTCTAATAAAGTACCATAAACTACACATTCAAAGGGGGTTGCAGTAAAATTATACCTCCCACCTCCCAATACCTAATTCTAGCTAGGTTAGACTCCAGGGCAGGCAGGGACAAATGCTTACCAATACTTTTGATAGTTAATGGTAGATGGTGATGTTTTTCCTTCCTTCAGGAGTTCAGACTTTGAGGCTGGAAAAGTTAGTTTACAAATGTCGCGTTGGTTTCTCTCCTTGTCTTGATGAGGTAGTGGCAGCCTTGTAGCTACCTAGCAACCACCTCTCTAACCTCTGTTGAAAACAGTGGGCAGTTATACGATTTCAGTGGTTCTAATCTTAGCGCCAAATCTCTTCAAAGTCCTTTGTATAATTTTGGCGGGCTTGGTTCTTCTTCGTAATATTTTGTCGGGCTCGTTAAAAGTTTATATATCTTGGGTGGGTTGACGTTCGAAAACTGTTTCCTGATGGAAATATTAGTTTGGTAATTGCAATGTCCTTTTGTGCTTACTCTTTCGCATACAGGCTGGATTGGGCCTCTTTGTGATGTATATGCTGAAATGGTTGTCCAGACCCATGTTGATGGGGAGCTACCTCTGGGTGATTTTGTGATGTTAATGTCTCTTGTGGAGAAGGATTTTCAAATACTCATTCTTCCAGACAGGTTAACTCAGCCTTCACACCCAGGTAGCTTTACTTAATTAGAACTGTCTCTTGCTAGCTCCGTAGGTCCGCCCACAGCCTTGAGTTTGTCTTTTAAAATCCAAAATTCTATTAAAGTTCGTAGTTTCTTCCAAAAGCACTTTAGGGTTTGAAACTTTTCGTAGATAGTCCCAAATTAAATTTCCTTTTGAATGAGCCAAAACACAGGGGGAGGTTTCTTGTGAATTTTGCATTCTTTCACCAGCAGCAAGGTCGGGAGCCAGGAGCAAGGTCGGGACCCAGCAGCGAGGTCAGGTGGATTGAGCTCGGGACCCAGCAGCAAGGTTGGGACCCAGGAGCGAGGCCGGGACCCAGTAGTGGGGTCGGGAACCAGGAGCGAGGTCGGGACCCAGGAGCGAGGTCGTGGCACAGCAGCGGGGCCGGGTGCAGTGAGGTTGGGACCCAGCAGTGAGGTTGGGACCCAGGAGTGAGATCGGGACCCAGGAGCGAGGTCGAAACCGAAGAGCGAGGTCAGGACCCAGCAGTGAGGTCGAGACCCAGGAGCAACGTCGGGACCCAGGAGCGAGGTTGGGACCCAGGAGTGAGCTCGGGACCCAGCATCGAGGTTGGGACCCAGGAGCGAGGCCGGGACCCAGTAGTGGGGTCGGGAACCAGGAGCGAGGTCGGGACCCAGGAGCGAGGTCGTAGCACAGCAGCGGGGCCGGGTGCAGTGAGGTTGGGACCCAGGAGCGAGGTTGGGACCCAGGAGTGAGATCGGGACCCAGGAGCGAGGTTGGGACCCAGGAGCAAGGTCAGGAACCAGCAGTGAGGTCGGCACCCAGGAGCGAGATCGGGACCCAGGAGCGAGGTCAGGACCCAGAAACGAGGTCGGAACCCAAGAGCGAGGTCAGGACCCAGCTGTGAGGTCGAGACCCAGGAGCAACGTCGGGACCCAGGAGCGAGGTTGGGACCCAGGAGTGAGGTCGGGGCCCAGCAGCGAGGTTGGGACCCAAGAGTGAGGGCGGGGCCCAGCAATGAGGTCGAGACCCAGGAGCGCGGTCGGGACCGAGGAACAAGGTTGGGACCCAGCAGTGAGGTCAGGATCCAGGAGCGAGGTCTGGAGCCAGGAACGAGGTCAGGGCCCAGCAGTGAGGGCAGAGCCCAGCAGCGAGGTCAGGACCCAGCAGCGAAGGCGTGAAGAGTGAGGTCGGGACCTCGGAGCGAGGTCAGGAGCCAAGAGCGAGGTCGAGTCCCAACAGCGAGGTCGGGACCCAGCAGTGAGGTCGGGAGCCAGGAGCAATGTCGGGACCCTGGAGCGAGATCAGGATCCAGCAACGAGGTCGTGTGGAGTGAGGTCGGGACCCAGGAGCAAGGTCATGTGGAGTGAGGTCGGGGATCCAGCAGCGAGGTCGGGTGGAGTGAGGTCAGGACCCAGGAGTGAGGTCGGGGCACAGGAGTGAGGTTGGGGCCCAGGAGTGAGGTCGGGGCACAGTAGTGAGGTCGGGTATAGCGGGGTCAGGATGGGCAGCAAGGTCGGGACCCACGAGCAAGGTCGGGCCATGCGAGGTCGGGATCCAGCATCAAGGTCGTGTGGAGCGAGGTCGGGACCCAGGAGCAAGGTCGTGTGGAGCGAGGTCGGACCCTGCAGCGAGGTCGAGACCCAGCAGCGAGGTCGAGACCCAGCAGCAAGGTCAGGACCCAGCAGCGAGGTCAGGTGGAGTGAGGTTGGGAGCCAGGAGCGAGGTCGGGACCCAGCGGCGAGGTCAGGTGGAGCGAGGTCGGGACCCAGGAGTGAGGTCGGGGCCCAGCAGTGAGGCCAGGTGGAGTGAGGTCAGGACCCAGCAGCGAGATCGTGGCCCAGCAGCGAGATAGATGCACAGCAGCGAGGGGGGTTGCAGCGAGGTCGGGATATCGCAACGAGGTCGAGACACAGCAACGAGCAAGGGTGCAGTGAGGTTGGGACCCAGCAGCGAGTTCAGGACCCAGCAGTGAGGTTGAGACCCAGCAGCGAGGTCGAGACCCAACAGCAAGGTCGGGAGCCAGGAACGAGGTCCGGACCTTACAGTGAGGTCAGGTGGATTAAGGTCGGGACCCAGCAGTGAGGTCGGGACCCAGAAGCGAGGCCGGGACCCAGTAGCGGGTTCGGGACCCAGCAGCGAGGTCGGGACCCAGCAGCGAAGGCGTGAGGAGTGAGGTCGGGACCTAGGAGCGAGGTCAGGAGCCAAGAGCGAGGTCGGGACCCAGCAGCGAGGTCGGAACCCAGCAGTGAGGTCGGGACCCAGCAGCGAAGGCGTGAGGAGTGAGGTCGGGACCTAGGAGCGAGGTCAGGAGCCAAGAGCGAGGTCGGGACCCAGCAGCGAGGTTGGAACCCAGCAGTGAGGTTGGGAGCCAGGAGCGAGGTTGCGGCAGGTGCGAGGTCGGGATCCAGCAGTGAGGTCGGGGCCCTAGAGTGAGGTCGGGATCCAGCAGCGAGGTCGTGTGCAGTGAGGTCGGGACCCAGCAGCGAGGTCGGGATCCAGCAGCAAGGTCGGGTGGAGTGAAGTCGGGATCCAGCAGCGAGGTCGGGTGGAGTGAGGTCGGGACCCAGCAGTGAGGTCGGGACCCAGTAGCGAGGTCGGGTGGAGTGAGGTCGGGACCCAGCAGCGAGGTCGGGACCCAGTAGCGAGGTCGGGTGGAGTGAAGTCGGGATCCAGCAGCGAGGTCGGGACCCAGTAGCGAGGTCGGGTGGAGTGAGGTCGGGACCCAGCAGCGAGGTCGGGACCCAGTAGCGAGGTCGGGTGGAGTGAAGTCGGGATCCAGCAGCGAGGTCGGGACCCAGTAGCGAGGTCGGGTGGAGTGAAGTCGGGATCCAGCAGCTAGGTCGGGACCCAGTAGCGAGGTCGGGTGGAGTGAAGTCGGGACCCAGCAGCGAGGTCGGGACCCAGTAGCGAGGTCGGGTGCAGTGAGGTCGGGACCCAGCAGTGAGGTCGGGACCCAGTAGCGAGGTCGGGTGGAGTGAGGTCGGGACCCAGCAGTGAGGTCGGGACCCAGTAGCGAGGTCGGGTGGAGTGAGGTCGGGATCCAGCAGCGAGGTCGGGTGGAGTGAGGTCGAGAACCAGGAGCGAGGTCGGGACCCGGTAGCGAGGTCGGGTGGAGTGAGGTCGGGATCCAGCAGCGAGGTCGGGTGGAGTGAGGTCGAGAACCAGGAGCGAGGTCGGGACCCGGTAGCGAGGTCGGGTGGAGTGAGGTCGGGATCCAGCAGCGAGGTCGGGTGGAGTGAGGTCGAGAACCAGGAGCGAGGTCGGGACCCGGTAGCGAGGTCGGGTGGAGTGAGGTCGGGATCCAGCAGCGAGGTCGGGTGGAGTGAGGTCGAGAACCAGGAGCGAGGTCGGGACCCGGTAGCGAGGTCGGGTGGAGTGAGGTCGGGATCCAGCTGCGAGGTCGGGTGCAGTGAGGTCGGGACCCAGCAGTGAGGTCGGGACCCAGTAGCGAGGTCGGGTGGAGTGAGGTCGGGATCCAGCAGCGAGGTCGGGACCCAGCAGCGAGGTCGGGTGCAGTGAGGTCGGGACCCAGCAGCGAGGTCGGGACCCAGTAGCGAGGTCGGGTGGAGTGAGGTCGGGATCCAGAAGCGAGGTCGGGACCCAGCAGCGAGGTCGGGTGCAGTGAGGTCGGGACCCAGCAGCGAGGTCGGGACCCAGTAGCGAGGTCGGGTGGAGTGAGGTCGGGATCCAGCAGCGAGGTCGGGTGGAGTGAGGTCGGGATCCAGCAGCGAGGTCGGGACCCAGCAGTGAGGTCAGGTGGAGCAAGGTCAAGATGGGCAGCAAGGACGGGACCCAGGAGCAAGGTCAGTAGTGTGTTCCTAACACAGATGAGACTGCACACAGGGAGGTTAAAGTAACAGTGACCTTAGTCTTTATTAAGACATTCCAGAGTGAAGAACAGGCCTTAGAGACCGGCTTATATACAGTACTCCCAAGGGATGCTGGGATCCCTTGGGACTTCAGGGGATGCGCTCCCTGGTGGCGGAACATGGGAGTGCATGCTTTACAGATATACAACATCACTCCCCCACAAAGTCAAAGTGAAAACTATTTACAAGGTGAGGCGGTCGGGAGCCTTTCCCTGGTGGACCACCTCGGTACAAATGTCTGTTCTGGTGTGTTGGCTGTGCCCTCACTGGGCTGGCGTGTTGTTGGCCCTGCAGGACTGCTGGGTGAGCCTGGCCTTGCTGGGCTGTTGGGTGTGATGGGTTCAATTTCCTGGTACGGGGTGGTGTCGTTGATCCTTTGGGTGTGTGTTGTGAGCTCGAAAAAGGTGGTGTGTGCTGTGGGTTGTTCAGGGCAGTCTGTGAACCGCAGCCTCATTTGGTCCAGGTGCTTTCTGCAAAGTTGTTCATTATCTAGTTTGACTACAAACACCCGACTCCCTTCTTTAGCAATCACCGCGCGATCCACTTGGGACCATGTCCATAGTTTAGCACATACACAGGGTCATTCAGATCAATTTCCCGTGACACAGTGGCGCGACCATCGTTTACCATTTGTTGCTGCCGCCTGCTCTCTACCTGATCATGCAGGTTGGGGTGAACCAGCGAGAGTCTGGTTTTAAGTGTCCTATTCATGAGTAGCTCAGCCGGGGGCACCCCTGTGAGTGAGTGGGGTCTCGTGGGGTAGCTGAGCAGTACTCGGGACAGGCGGGTTTGGAGTGAGCCTTCTGTAACTCGTTTAAGGTTCTGTTTGATGGTTTGTACTGCCCGCTCTGCCTGCCCATTGGAGGCTGGCTTAAACGGGGCCGAGGTGACATGTTTGATCCCATTGCGGGTCATGAATTCTTTAAATTCGGTACTGGTGAAACATGGCCCGTTGTCACTGACCAGTATGTCAGGCAGGAAGTGGGTGGCAAACATGACCCTCAGGCTTTCAGTGGTGGTGAAAGTGGTGGTGCTTCCCGACATTATTTCACATTCAATCCATTTTGAAAAAGGATCCACCACCACCAGGAACATTTTACCGAGAACCGGGCCTGCATAGTCGACATGGATCCTCGACCATGGTCAGTAAGGTCAGGACCACAAACTTAGTGGTGCCTCTCTGGGCGCGTTGCTCAACTGAGCACACACGCGGCATTGTCATACACAGGACTCTAAGTCAGAGTCGATACCGGTCCACCACACGTGGGATCTGGCTATCGCTTTCATCATTACTATACCCGGGTGTGTGCTGTGGAGATCTGAGATGGACGTCTCCCTGCCCTTTTTGGGTAGCACTACACGGTTACCCCACAACAGGCAGTCTGCCTGGATGGACAGTTTGTATTTTCGCCACTGGAACGGCTTGATTGGCTCTTGCATTTCAACGGGGATGCTGGCCCAGCTCCCATTCAGTACACAGTTTTTTTACTGGGGACAGCATAGGATCTTGGCTGGTCCAAGTCCTAATCTGGCGGGCCGTGACAGGTGATTTATCATTTTCAAACGCTTCCATGACCATCAACAAGTCTGCGGGCTGCACCACCATCAACAAGTTTGCAGGCTGCGCCATTTCCACCCCCCGTCGTAGGCAATGGTAGCCGACTGAGACCATCCGCACAGTTCTCAGTGCCTGGCCTATGGCGGATGGTATAGTTATACGCTGATAGCATGAGTGCGGGCTGAGGCATGAGTACTTATCCTCTTGTTTTCAGCGAACAGGGATGTGAGGGGCTTGTGATCGGTTTCCAGCTCAAATTTGAGGCCAAACAGGTACTGATGCATTTTCTTTACCCCGAACACACATGCTAATGCCACTTTCTCAATCATGCTGGAGGCCTCTCGGCCTTCGACAAGCTCCTGGAAGCATAGGCGACAGGTTGCAACTTCCCTGCAACGTTAGCTTGTTGTAATACACACCCGACTCCGTACGACAACACGTCGCATGTTAGCACAAGTCTTTTACAATACAAGCAGCTTGTTGGAGCATAAAATGTTTCTGTCTTTCTCAAAAGCAATTACTTGTTTTTTTCCCATACCCAGTTCGCACCTTTACGCAATAATACATGTAGGGGCTCTAAGAGGGTGCTTAACCCCGGTAGGAAGTTACCAAAATAGTTGAGGAGTCCCAGGAACGACCGCAGCTCCGTGGCGTTCTGTGGGACACGTTCCTGATAGCCTCTGTCTTGGCGTCGGTGGGCCGAATGCCGTCCGCCGCGATCTTTCTCCCCAAAAACTCCACTTCTATTCAACCTCTTCAGCCACAGCCTTACGCGATCCAGTCACTGGAGGACCTCCTCCAGCTTTTGTAGGTGCTCGACGGTGTCCCGAGCCATGACCAATATGTCGTCCTGAAAAACCACCGTGCGTGGTATGGACTTGAGTAGGCTCTGCATGTTTCTCTGGAAGATCGCTGCAGCCGACCGAATTCCAAAGGGGCACTGTTGTAGATGAAAAGTCCCTTGTGCGTGTTGATGCAGATGAAGCCCTTCAAAGACTCCACCAGCTCTTGCGTCATGTAGGCCGAAGTCAGGTCGAGCTTGGTGACCATCTTGTCTCCTGCCAACGTCGCAAATAGGTCATCTGCCTTAGGTAGCGGGTATTGGTCCTGTAGCGAGAAACGATTAATATTTATTTTATAATCGCCGCAAATCCTGACCGTGCCATCACTTTTGAGTACTGGAACAATCGGGCTGGCCCACTCGCTGAATTCCACTGGGGAGATGATGCCCTCACATTGCAGCCTGTCCAGCTCGATTTCCACTCTCTTCCTCATCATGTGAGGTACCGCTCGCACCTTGTGGTGAATGGGTCGTGCCTCTGGGATCAAGTGGATCCGCACCTTCGCCCCGGAAAAGGGAAGGAAATTTGTTAAGAACCTGAGTACATGAGGCCTCATCGACATGTGATAGCGCTCAGATGTCATCCCATTTCAGCAGACTTTGCCCAGCCAGCTCCTTCCAAGCAGTGTGGGGCCATCGCCCGGGACAATCCAGAGTGGCAGTTCATGCACCATGCCCTCGTAGGTGACCTTGACCATGGCGCTGCCCAGGACAGTGATGAGTGTCATGTTTATAACCTTCACATAACTGTAACCTTTATGTAACAATACTGTACACTGTATACACCTGAGTACTGCACACCTTGACCACAGGGGGTGAACTTGTGGGAGACACTCCTCACCTGGTCATCCAGGTATATAAAGGGAGGTCCCACGCAGGGTCAGCACTTCTTGGTCCTGAGAATAAAGGTTCAGGTCACGTACTGACCTTGTCTGCAGTACATGCCTCGTATGATTCTATAGTAAGGTGTAAGGACACCACATTTGGCGACGAGAAACGGGAATCAACGACCCACGAGGATGGCCACCGGTAACGCAGAGGAATGGTACTGTATTGGTGAGGACTGGGACGATTTCGTTGAGAGACTCCAGCAGAGCTTTGTCATGAAGGACTGGCTGGGAGAGGAAGTGGCTGGCAAGCGGAGGGCGCATCTACTGACCAGTTGTGGATCCAAGACCTATGCGCTGATGAAAGACCTGCTCGCACCGAGAAGCCGCCAGACAAGTCCTTTGAAAAGCTCAGCACTCTGATCGGTGAGCGCCTTAAACTGGTGAGCAGTATACACATGGCCCGGCACCAGTTCTATACATACCAGCGTCAGGAGGGACAAAACATAGCGGACATCGTTGCGGACCTTCGGCAATTGGCCAGCCTCTGTAAGTTCACAGACGCCTGCAGGGGGGAGATGTTAAGGGATTTCTTCATTGAGGGCATTGGTCATGCCGGGATTTTCAGGAAGTTTATTGAGACCAAGGACTTGACTTTGGAAAGGGCAACGTTGATAGCTCAGACCTTCATGGCAGGGGAAGAGGAGACCAAGATAATTTACGCGCGCAGCCCTGGTTCCAATGTGGCGATGGTCCAGGGAGTTAACATTGTAAATGAGACTCAGAACCCTGCAGGCAGGCAAGGGCAATTCGAGACCGCCCAGGCAGCAACAGGCTCTAGACTGGGCCAGCAACAGAGACAATGGCAGGGGGATCGGCAATTCATGCCATCACAAGGGACAATGCGTCCCGGGATGGGACCATTGACACTCAGCAACAGAGTGCTCAGGAGTAATCAAAGAGACAATCAGAGAGGAATGCCTGTTAACATTTCCTTTGTTCACAACAATCTCAGCTCATGCTGGAGGTGTGGTGGCAGACATGCTGCGGAAACCTGTAGGTTTCAACAATTTATCTGTAGAAACTGTAACTTCAGTGGACGTCTGGCCAGAATGTGCAGAAAGCCCGTAGCGAGGCTAGTTTACGAGGCGGAGGAACCAGACGAGGGGTCTGCAAGGCAGGGTGATGCTTGGGGAAAAGCTATGGACGCTGAAGTCCAGCGGGTTCATGTGGCAGACGTCCACAGCTCATATACCAAAATGCCACACGTGATGATGAAAGTTCTATTAAGTGGCATCCCGGTACGCATGGAGCTGGACACAGGAGCCAGCCAGTTACTTATGAGTGCCCAACAATTTGAAAAACTATGATCACTCAAAGCTAACAGGCCCAAACTAGAACGCATTGACATGCAGTTACGGACGTACACCAGAGAGATCATCCCAGTACTAGGCAGTGCAAACTTGGTGGTCACATACAATGGGTCAGAGAAGTGGCTGCCACTCTGAATTGTCCCGGGGAATGGTCCCGCGCTCTTGGGGAGGAGCTGGCTAGCCGAGATGAACTGGAAATGGAGGGATGTGCATGCCATTTCATCTGTGGAGTGAAATTCATGCTCACAGGTCCTACAGAAATTCGAGCCACTTTTTCAACCTGGTGTCGGGACCTTTAAGGGCACCAAAATATTGAT
Source organism: Pristiophorus japonicus (assembly GCF_044704955.1). Taxonomy (NCBI): domain Eukaryota; kingdom Metazoa; phylum Chordata; class Chondrichthyes; family Pristiophoridae; genus Pristiophorus; species Pristiophorus japonicus. The sequence goes on along the minus strand of NW_027254570.1, from coordinate 38,001 downwards.
ACGCGTCACCCTGGACGCCAGACCAGTGCACCACAAAGCCAGAGCCATGCCGTATGTGATGCGTGAGCGAATTGAGAGTGAGTTGGACAGGCTGCTAAGAGAGGGCATAATTTTGCCTGTTGAATTCAGTGACTGGGCAAGCCCCATCGTTCCTGTCCTTAAAGCGGATGGCTCGGTCAGGATTTGTGGCGATTACAAGGCCACCATCAACCGAGTGTCACTACAGGACCAATACCTGCTTCCGAGAGTGGAGGATCTTTTTGCCACACTGGTAGGTGGCAAGCTGTTCACCAAGTTGGACCTCACTTCAGCCTACATGACTCAGGAACTGGCTGATGAATCCAAGCTTCTGACCACCATCACTATGCACAAGGGGCTATTTGTTTACAACAGGTGTCCGTTTGGCATTCGTTCAGCGGCCGCCATCTTCCAGAGGAACATGGAAAGCTTGCTCAAATCCATCCCTGGAACAATTGTATTCCAAGATGACATCCTAATCACGGGTCGAGACACCAAGGAACACCTCCACAACCTGCAGGAGGTGCTATGCCGACTGGACCAGGTAGGCTTATGACTAAAGAAGTCCAAGTGTGTGTTTTTGGCCCCAGAGGTCGAGTTTTTGGGCAGGAGGGTTGCCGCAGATGGGATCCGGCCTACCGAATCCAAAATGGAGGCGATCCGTCGTGCGCCCAGGCCCGGCAACACGTCGGAGTTACGGTCATTTCTGGGACTATTGAACTACTTCGGGAAATTTCTGACGAACTTAAGCACATTGTTGGAGCCGCTGCACGTGCTCCTGCGTAAGGGTTGTGAATGGTTTTTTGGGGGCTGTCAAGAACGGGCTTTCAATCGGGCGCGGAATCTGCTTTGTTCTAACAAGCTGTTGACCTTGTACAACCCCTGTAAGAAACTGGTTTTAACGTGTGATGCATCATCCTATGGGGTTGGGTGCATGTTGCAGCAGAGTAATGATGAGGGCCAACTCCAACCTATGGCTTATGCCTCCAGGTCGCTCTCCCAGGCAGAATGGAGGTATGGGATGGTTGAAAAGGAAGCACTCGCATGTGTCTACGGGGTGAAAAAGATGCACCAGTACCTTTTCGACAGAAGGTTCGAGTTAGAAACGGACCACTAACCGTTAACATCCCTGTTGTCCGACAACAAGGCTGTCAATGCCAATGCGTCAGCTCGCATACAGCGGTGGGCCCTCACGCTGGCTGCGTATGACTACACAATATGGCACCGGCCAGGCACTGAAAATTGTGCTGATGCGTTCAGCAGGCTCCCACTGGTGACCACCAAGGGGGCGTCGGAGCAAAGCGCGTTGAGGCTTTCGACACTGCAGGCTCCCCATCACAGCCCGCCAGATCAAAATCTGGACCAACAGAGATCCCCTCCTACCCCTGATAAAGAAACGTGTCCTGACTGGAGATTGGGCGCCCACGCACATGGAGCGTGCCCTGAGGAGATCAGGCCGTTTCACAGACGGTTGGACGAACTCTCCATCCAAGCTGACTGCCTGCTATGGGGCAGCTGGGCAGTCATGCCCCAGAAAGGAAGGGAAGCATTCATCAGGGAACTCCACAGCGAGCACCCAGGCATCATGCTAATGAAGGCCATTGCCCGGTCACATGTATGGTGGCCGGGAATTGATTCAGACCTGGAACACTGGGTTCACAGGTGCACAACGTGTGCTCAGCTGGGAAATGACCCCAGGGAGGCCCCTCTCAGCACGTGGCCCTGGCCCACCAGGCCATGGTCACATAGTCACGTAGACTACGCGGGCCCGTTCATGGGAAAAATGTTCCTAATTATTGTCGATGCATACTCGAAATGGATCGAGTGCATCATATTGAATTCATGCACAACATCCACCACCGTGGAGAGTCTGTGTACGGTCTTTACGACCCACGGCTTGCCGGACATCCTGGTTAGTGATAATGGCCTGTGTTTCACGAGCTATGAATTCCAGGAGTTTATGTCGGGTAATGGTATCCAACACGTCAGGACAGCTCCGTTCAAGCCGGCTTCCAATGGCCTGGCAGAACATGCGGTTCAAATCATAAAACAGGGCATGCTCCGGATTCTAGGACCCTCCCTTCAGTACCGCCTATCGCACCTCCTGCTGGCCTATAGGTCCCGTCCGCATTCGCTCACGGGAGTTCCGCCCGTGGAATGACTCATGAAACGCATGCTTAAAACGCGGCTGTCCCTCATTCATCCAGCCCTGTCAGACATTGTTGAGGGCAAGCGCCAGTCCAAAATCGAGTGCCATGATCGCAACTCAATGGGGAGATGCATAGAAATCGATGACCCTGTATTCATTCTCAATCATGCTTTGGGACCCAAGTGGCTTGTGGGTACTGTAATTGGCAAAGAGGGGAATAGGGTCATAGTGGTCAGACTAAACAATGGACAGATACGCCGCAAACATCTGGACCAAGTAAAGTAAAGGTTCAGCATGGACACTGAGGAACCTGAGGAAGATCATGAGATGTCACCCACACCACTGCCAGTGAACGAGCAACAAGGACAGTCACCGGCATGCACAGTCCCTGCGGCCATCCCGGACAGGTCAGAATCACCTCAGGCGAAAGAAAGGCATGCCAAGGCCCAACCACCAGAGCCCCAACTGCGGTGCTCCACGAGAGAGCATCGACCGTCTGAAAGACTCAATCTTTGACCCAAAGACGTTGGGGGGAGGTGATGTCATGTTTGTAACCTTCACATAACTGTAACCTTTATGTAACAACACTGGACACTGTATACAGCTGAGTAATGCACACCTTGACCACAGGGGGTGAACTTGTGGGAGACATTCCTCACCTGGTCATCCAGGTATATAAAGGGAGGTTCCACGCAGGGTCAGCACTTCTTGGTCCTAGGAATAAAGGTTCAGGTCACATACTGACCTTGTCTGCAGTACATGCCTCATGTGATTCTATAGTAAGGTGTCAGGACACCACAATGAGCTCTTTGGTGTACGTTCTCAGTTTCGTTTGGATGGGGCTCAGGGCTGGTCTGAGTGCCTTGTTGCACCACAGTCTCTCAAACATTTTTTTACTCATGATGGATTGGCTAGCGCCAGTGTCCAGTTCCATGGCTACGGGTAAGCCATTCAATTTTACATTTAGCATTATAGGTGGACATTTCATCAAAAATGTGTGCACCCCGTGTACTTCAGCATCTACCACCTCTCTCTGAGGCTCAAAATTGCTTTGATCCACCATGGACCGATTTTACTCTGCCACGTGGTGGTAAGCAGTTTTTGCAGAGCTTGCAGCCCGTCTGCAAGCTCATTGGAGGTGCCCCATTGTTTCACAGCTCTTACAAACATACCCTTTGAAGTGGCATGAATAGGCTGAATGGAAGCCTCAACAACGCCAACAAGGTGTGAACTGCCTTGCATTCATCCTTTGTTGGGAACTCTGAGTCATCTGGGTCACCTGAGGACTGCTGGCAGTTGCATACTCGTGGTTTCTGCCCTGTACATTTCTGCTCGCAAACACAGTTCCAGTTAATTTATGAACATTGCTAGCACTTGTGTGCTGAGAGATTTGTTGGTGTTATCACTGGTGGACATAAACGCCTGTGCTATCACAATGGCCTTACTAAGGGTCGGTGTCTCTACAGTCAAAAGTTTTCATAGGATGGTCTCTGTTGTGTATCTGCAAAACATGCACTCCCATGTTCCGCCGCCAGGGAGCTTGTTGTGTATCTGTAAAGCATGCACTCCCATGTTCCGCCACCAGGGAGCTCATCCCCTGAAGTCCCAAGGGATCCCAGCATCCCTTGGGAGCACTATATATAAGCCGGCCCCTAAGGCCTGTTCCTCACTCTGGAGTGTCTTATTAAAGACTGAGGTCACTGTTACTTTAACCTCCTTGTGTGCAGCCTCATCTGTGTTAGGAACACAATAACTGGCGACAAGAATACAAATCCAATGCAAAGATGCAGCAAACTGTGGGCATCCTGGAGAACTTCTCGGAGGGTGAGGACTGGGAAGCCTATGTCGAACAGCTAGACCAGTACTTTGTAGCCAATGAGCTGGACGGAGAAGGAAGCGCTGCAAAAAGGAGAGCGGTCCTCCTCACAGTCTGCGGGGCACCGACCTACAGCCTCATGAAGAAACTTCTGGCTACAGTGAAACACACAGATAAGTTGTATGAGGAGCTGTGTACACTGGTTCTGGAGCATCTTAACCCGAGGGAGAGCGTGCTGATGGCGAGGTATCGGTTCTACACGTGCCAGCGATCTGAAGGTCAGGAAGTGGCGAGCTACGTCGCCGAGCTAAGGCGACTTGCAGGACAATGTGGGTTTGATGGCTACCTGGAGCAAATGCTCAGACACTTTTTTGTACTGGGCATTGACCACAAGACCATCCTACGGAAACTTTTGACTGTAGAGACACCGACCCTCAGTAAGGCCATTGCGATAGCACAGGCGTTTATGTCCACCAGTGATAACACCAAACAAATCTCTCAGCACACAAGTGCTAGCAATGTTCATAAATTAACTGGAACTGTGTTTGCAAGCAGAAATGTACAGGGCAGAACCCACGAGTCTGCAACTGCTAGCAGGCCTCAGGTGACCCAGATGACTCAGAGTCCCCAACAAAGGCAATTCACACCTTGTTGGCATTGTGCAGGCTTCCATTCAGCCTATTCATGCCGCTTCAAAGGGTATGTTTGCAAGAGCTGTAGAACAATGGGGCACCTCCAATGAGCTTGCAAATGAGCTGCAAGCTCTGCAAAACCTGCTAACCACCACGTGGCAGAGGAAGATCGGTCCATGGTGGATCAAAGCAATTTTGAGCCTCAGAGAGAGGAGGCAGATGCAGAAGCACACGAGGTGCATTTTTGACGAAATGTCCACCTATAATGCCAAACATAAAATTGAATGGCTTACCCGTAGCCATGGAACTGGACATTGGCACTAGCAAATCCATCATGAGTAAAAAGATGTTTGAGAGACTGTGGTGCAACAAGTCACTCAGACCAGGCCTGAGTCCCATCCACATGAAACTGAGAACGTACACCCAAGAGCTTATCACTGTCCTGAGCAGCGCCATGGTCAAGGTCACCTACGAGGGCACGGTGCACGAACTGCCACTCTGGATTGTCCCAGGCGATGGCCTCACACTGCTTGGAAGGAGCTGGCTGGGCAAAATCTGCTGGAACTGGGATGACATCCGAGCGCTATCACATGTTGATGAGGTCTCATGTACCTAGGTTCTCAACAATTTTTTTTCCCTTTTTGAGCCAGGCATTGGAACATTTTCCGGGGCAAAGGTATGGATCCACTTGGTCCCAGAGGCACGACCCATTCACCACAAGGCACGAGCGGTATCTCACATGATGAGGGAGAGAGTGGAAATCGAGCTGGACAGGCTGCAATGCGTGGGCATAATCTCCCCAGTGGAATTCAGCAAGTGGGCCAGCCCGATTGTTCCAGTACTCAAAAGTGATGGCACGGTCAAGATTTGCGGCGATTATAAAGTAACTATTAATCGTTTCTCGCTACAGGACCAATACCCGCTACCTAAGGCAGATGACCTATTTGCGATGCTGGCAGGAGGTAAGACGTTCACCAAGCTCGACCTGACTTCGGCCTACATGGCGCAGGAGCTGAAGGAGTCTTCAAATGGCCTCAAACTGCATCAACACGCACAAGGGACTGTTCATCTACAACAGATGCCCATTTGGAATTCGGTCGGCTGCAGCGATCTTCCAGAGAAACATGGAGAGCCTACCCAAGTCGGTACCACACACTTTAAAAGGGTGCTTAACCCTGGTAGGAAGTTACCAAAATAGTTGAGGAGTCCCAGGAATGACCGCAGCTCCGTGACGTTCTATGGCCTGGATGCGTTCCTGATAGCCTCATTCAGGACGACATATTGGTCACGGGTCGGGACACCGCCGAGCACCTACAACACCTGGAGGATGTCCTCCAGTGACTGGATCGCATCGGGCTGCAGCTGAAGAAGTCGAAATGCGTCTTCATGGCAACAGAAGTGGAGTTTTTGGGGAGAAAGATCACGGCAGATGGCATTCGGTCCACAGACGCCAAGGCAGAGGCTATCAGGAACGCGCCCAGGTCACACCCTCTTAGAACCCCTACATGTGTTATTGCGCAAAGGTGAGAACTGGGTATGGGGAAAAAAACAAGTAATTTCTTTTGAGAAAGCCAGAAACATTTTATGCTCCAACAAGCTGCTTGTATTGTATAACCCGTGTAAAAGACTTGTGCTAGCATGTGACGCGTCGTCATACGGAGTCGTGTGTGTATTACAACAAGCTAACGTTGCGGGGAAGTTGCAACCTGTCGCCTATGCTTCCAAGAGCTTGTCTAAGGCCGAGAGGGCCTACAGCCTGATTGAGAAAGAGGCATTAGTGTATGTGTGTGTTCGGGGTAAAGAAAATGCATCAGTACCTGTTTGGCCTCAAATTTGAGCTGGAAACCGATCACAAGCCCCTCACATCCCTGTTCGCTGAAAACAAGGGGATAAATACTAATGCCACAGCCCGCATACAAAGGTGGGCACTCGCGCTATCAGCGTATAACTATACCATCTGCCACAGGCCAGGCACCGAGAACTGTGCAGATGCTCTCAGTCGGCTACCATTGCCCACCACGGGGGTGGAAATGGCACAGCCTGCAAACTTGTTGATGGTGGTGCAGCCCGCGGACTTGTTGATGGTCATGGAAGCGTTTGAAAATGATAAATCACCTGTCACAGCCCACCAGATTAGGACCTGGACCAGCCAAGATCCTCTGCTGTCCCTAGTAAAAAACTGTGTACTGCAAGGGAGCTGGGCCAGCATCCCCATTGAAATGCAAGAGCCAATCAAGCCGTTCCAGCGGCGAAAGGACAAGCTGTCCATTCAGGCAAACTGCCTGTTATCGGGTAACCGCGTAGTGCTACCAAAAAAGGGCAGGGAGACATTCATCTCGGATCTCCACAGCACACACCCGGGTATAGTAATGATGAAAGTGATAGCCAGATCCCACATGTAGTGGCCCGGTATCAACTCTGACTTAGAGTCCTGTGTACGGCAATGCAGCGCATGTGCTCAGTTGAGCGGTGTTTTGGGCAAACGATATTGTGGGTGATATGTGTGCAGGGTGGTGAAAGTGATGCTGGGTGATCTCCTGGGTGTTAGTTTCGGCAAATGTGATCTTTACGACAAAAAAAAGCGGGCGGTCGATATTATTGAATCTCGGTGTTAATTATGTGCGGAAACTAACGCTGGAAGCTATTATGGGTATTGATTTCGACCATTCTGATGAATCCGCCCAAAAAAAGTGGGTGGGCGGTATTATTTTTTCGCGGCATTACGCACATGGAGAAAGTAACGCTCGTCGATAAGTGTCCGATAAATGGGCATCAGTTTCCATTTTGTGGCTAAATGGGCGATATCTGGGCGTTATATGTCATTTCAGCGGTAAAATGTTCTTTAAGTGGGTGTTATGCATGAAAACAAAGTGGAAAATCTAGCCCTAAAACTTATAAAGGACAGAAAAGTAAATTTTTTTCCAACAATTTAAACACTTAAATACCTGTGAATTAAGGTAAGTTTAATTTTAGAGACATTAAAATATATACACTTATTTTGCAAAATATTAAATTTTTAAAAATTAATTAAATTCCATTTTGATTCATTTTAAATATATGATGTTTAAAAAATATATATTTTAAGTGTTTGTGTATTTTCTGGGGGGCCATTCCGTATATACAGAACTCACCATTAGAACATACGAACATAAGAAATAGGAGCAGGAATAGGCCATTTGGCCCCTCGAACCTGCTCCACCATTCAATAATATCATGGCTGATCGGATCTTGGCCTCAAATGCACTTCCTTGCCCATTCCTCATAACATTTGACTCCCCTATCATTAAAAAATCTGTCTATCTCTACCTTAAATATATTCAAAGAACTAGCCTCCAAAGTGCTCTGGAGTAGAGAATTCCTATGATTCACAACCCTCTGAGAGAAGAAATTCCTCCTCATCTCTGTTTTAAATGCGTGATCCCTTCTTCTGAAATTATGCCCCCTAGTTCTAAATTCCCCCAGAAGGGGAAACATCCACTCTGCATCTACCCTGTGCAGCCCCTCAGAATCTTATACATTTCAATAAGATCACCTCTCATTCTTCTAAACTCCAACGAGCGTAGGCCCAATCTGGTCAATGTTTTTTCATAAGACAACCCCTTCATCTCAGGAATCAACACAGCGAACCTTCTCTGAACTGCCTTCAAAGCAAGCATATCCCTATTAAATAAGGAGACAAAGATTGTACGCAATACTCCAGGTGTGGTCTCACCAACGCCCTGTACAGTTGTAACAGGACTTCCCTATTTTTATACCATCCCCCTTACAATAAAGGTTAATATTCCATTTCCCTTCCAAGTTACTTGCTGTACCTCCATGCTATCTGTTATATATGTGGACTCGTATTTACTCTGAAGAGCCACCAGAGGGATCTTCCCCTGGAGTCCCACGGGATCCCATAATCCCTTGGGAGCACAGGTATTTAAGGAGGTTTCACAGGTTGGAGAGGCACTCTGAAAACCTGCAATAAAAGACTATGGTCACATTTACTTTGAGATCACAGTGTTCAGTCTGACTCCTTCTCCATACATAACAACTGCCGATGAGATACAGATAGCGAACCCAAAGATGCAGAGAATAGTGGGCATCCTGGAGAAATTCTCGGAGGGAGATGATTGGGAAACATTTGTGGAGGGATTCGACCAATACTTCGTGGCCAACAAGCTAGATGGGGAAGAGAGCGCTGCCAAATGAAGGCCGATCCTCCTCACCATCTGTGGGGCACCAACGCATGGCTTTATGAAGAATCTGCTCACTCCAGCAAAGCACACAGAGAAATCATCTGACGATTTATGCACACTGGTCCGAGGGCATTGGAACCCAAAGGAAAGCGTTCTGATGGCGAGGTACCGGTTCTACACCTACAAAAGGTCTGAAGGCCAGGAAGTGGCGAGTTATGTCGCTGAGCTAAGACGTCTTGCAGGACATTGCGAATTTGAAGGACATTTGGAGCACATGCTCAAAGACTTTTTCATACTTGGCATTGGCCATGAAACCATACTTCACAAACTTTTGACTGGAGAGACCCCAACCTTGAGTAAGGCCATAGCGATAGCCCAGGTGTTCATTGCCACCAGTGACAATATGAAGCAAATCTCTCAGCACACAAGTGCTGCTACAAGTACTGTGAACAAAGTGATGTTATTTTCGAATTGTACCGTACAGGGCAGGTCACACATACCTGCAGCTGCACATCTGCAGATGTCTCAGAGTTCACCATCAAGGGTGATGAGTGCAAGGCCATTAACACCTTGTTGGCGCTGTGGGGATGATCATCGGTTCCATTCATGCCGATTGAAAGAGTACGTTTGCAAGTGCTGTGGTACAATGGGACACCTCCAACGAGTGTGCAGGCAAGCTGCAAAGCCTGTTAAACCTGCAAACCACCATGTTGCAGAGGAGGACAGATCCACGGAGGATCACGACGAACCAGAGCCTCAGATAGAGGAGGCAGAGGTGCATGGGGTGCACACATTCACCACGAATTGTCCCCCGATAATGCTGAATGTTGAACTAAATGGACTCCTGGTGTCAATGGAGCTGGACACGGGCGCGAGCCTGTCCATCATGGGCAAAAAGACTTTCGAAAGGTTGTGGTGCAACAAGGCCTCAAGGCCAGTCTTAACTCCAATTCACTAAGAACTTACACAAAAGAACTGATTCCTGTCATCGGCAGTGCTACCATAAAGGTCTCCTACAATGGAGCAGTGCACAAGCTACCACTCTGGGTGGTGCCGGGCAATGGTCCGACGCTGCTCGGCAGGAGATGGCTGGGAAAGATACGCTGGAACTGGGACGACGTCCGAGCGCTATTGCCCACTGACGACACTTTGCGTGCCCAGGTCTTAAACAAATTTCCTTCGCTGTTCAAACCAGACATCGGGAAATTCCAAGGAGCAAAAGTGCAGCTCCACCTAATTCCGGGGGTGCGACCCATCCATCACAAGGCGAGAGCAGTACTGTACATGATGAGAGAAAGAGTAGAAATCGAGCTAGACTGGCTGCAAAGAGAGGGCACCATTTCCCCGATCACGTTCAGCGAGTGGGCCAGTTCTATTGTCCCAGTCCTATTGTCCCAGTCCTCAAGGGAGACGGCACCGTCAGAATTTGTGGCGATTATAAAGTAACTATCAATCGTTTCTCCCTGTAGGACCAATACCCACTACCAAAGGCCAACAACCTCTTTGCAACACTAACGGGAGGAAAGATGTTCACGAAGTTGGATCTGACTTCAGCCTACATGACGCAGGAATTGGAAGAATCATTAAAGGTCCTCACCTGCATCAACACGCACAAAGGTTTTTTTGTTTATAAAAGATTCCCGTTTGGAATCCGATCAGCGGCGGCGATATTCCAGAGAAACATGGAAAGTTTACTGAGGTCGGCCCCACACACCGTGGTCTTTCAGGACGACATCTTGATCACAGGTCAGAACACAGTCGAGCACCTGCAGAACCTGGAGGAGGTTCTTAGTCGACTCAACCACATGGGGCTCAGGTCAAAATGCTTGAAGTGCATTTTCCTGGCACCTGAAGTGGAGTTCTTGGGAAGGAGGATTGCGATGGACGGTATCAGGCCCACTAACATGAAGACGGAGGCAATCGAGAATGCACCGTGGCCACAGAATGTGACGGAGCTGCGGTCGTTTCTGGGACACTTGAACTACTTTAGTAACTTCTTACTGGGTCTCAGCACAATGCTAGAACCATTACATGTCTTACTACGAAAAGGGGGCGAATGGGTTTGGGACAAAAGCCAAGAAAATGCCTTTGTAAAAGCGAGAAAATTGTTATGCTCAAACAAATTGCTTGTGTTGTATGATCCATGTAAGCGTTTGGTACTAGCATGTGATGTGTCGTCATATAGTGTCGGGTGTGTATTGCAAAAAGCTAATGATTTTGGGAAACTGCAACCAGTTGCTTATGCATCCAGGAGTCTGTCTAAGGCTGAGAGAGCCTATAGCCTGATTGAAAAAGAAGCGTTAGCTTGTGTCTATGGGGTAAAGAAAATGCATCAATACCTGTTTGGATTCGAATTGGAAACTGACCATAAGCCACTTATATCCCTGTTTTCTGAGAGTAAAGGGATAAATTCCAATGCATCGGCCCGCATCCAAAGATGGGCGCTCACGTTGTCCACATACAACTATGCCATCTGCCACAGGCCAGGCACAGAAAGCTGCGCTGATGCTCTCAGTAGGCTGCCATTGCCCACCACGGGGGTGGAAATGGTGCAGCCCGCAGATCTAGCCATGGTTATGGAAGCATTTGAGAGTGAGCAATCACTCGTCACTGCCCAGCAGATCAAAACTTGGACAAGCCAAGACCCCTTATTATCTCTAGTCAAAAGCTGTGTGCTTCCTGGGAGCTGGTCCAGTGTCCCAGTGGAAATGCAGGAAGAGATAAAGCCGTTCCAGCAGCACAAAGATGAAATGTGTGTACATGCAGACTACCTTCTGTGGGGCAATCGAGTAGTGGTCCCCAAGAAGGGCAGAGACACCTTCATCAATAACCTCCACAGGACCCACCCAGGCATCGTAATGATGAAAGCGATAGCCAGATCCCACATGTGGTGGCCCGGTATCGATGCGGTCTTAAGAGTCTTGCGTTCACAGATATAATACATGCTTGCAGTTAAGCAATGTACCCAGGGAGGCACCGCTAAGTTTATGGTCTTGGCACTCCAAACCGTGGTCTAGGGTGCACATCGACTATGCAGGCCCATTCTTGGGTAAAATGTTCCTTGTGGTTGTAGACGCGTACTCCAAGTGGATTGAATATGAGATAATGTCGGCTAGCACGTACGCTGCCACTACTGAAAGCCTGCGGGCCATGTTTGTCACTCATGGCTTACCCGATGCCCTGGTGAGCGACAACGGGCCATGTTTTACCAGTGCTGAGTTCAAAGAATTCATGACCCGTAACGGAATCAAATATGTCACATCTGCCCCATTTAAACCAGCGTCCAATGGTCAGGCAGAGAGAGCAGTGCAAACCATCAAGCAAGGTTTGAAGAGGGTAACTGAAGGCTCCCTGTAAACTTCCCTATCCCGAGTCCTGCTTAGCTACCGCACGAGACCCCACTCACTCACTGGGATCCCACCTGCTGGACTGCTCATGAAAAGAGCACTTAAGACAAGGCTCTTGTTAGTTCACTCTGACCTACAAGAACAGGTAGAGAGCAGGCGGCTTCAACAAAGTGCATACTATGATAGCGCAAATGTGTTACGCGAGATTGAAATCAATGATCCTGTATTTGTATTAAATTATGGACAAGGTCCCAAGTGGCTTCCCGGCACTGTCGTGGCCAAAGAGGAGAGCAGGGTGTTTCGGGTCAAACTTTCAAATGGACTCATTCACCGGAAACACTTGGACCAAATCAAACTCAGATTCACGGACTATTCTGAGCAACCCATCTTGAACCCTACCTTTTTTGCTCCCCCAACATACAGTGGCAATCGGCACCATGGTTGACCACAAAGCAGAACCCATCATCCACAGCAACCAGCGAGGGCCCAACAAATGATTCAACAATACCAGCTTTCACACCGAGACGATCAACCAGGGCAAGAAGGGCCCCAGATCGACTCATATTGTAAATAGTTACATGATTGACTTTGCGGGGGAGTGTTGTTCTTCATGTGGACTTGTATTTACTCTGTACAGCCACCAGAGGGCTCATCCCCTGGAGACCCAAGGGATCCCATAATCCCTTGGGAACACAAGTATTTAAGGAGGCTGCACAGGTTGGAGAGGCCAATCTGGAAACTTGCAATAAAAGACTAAGGTCACACTTTACATTGAGCTCACAGTGTTCAGTCTGATTCCTTCTCCATACACAACACTAACGTTTTGTGTTTCATGTACAAGGATCCCCAGATCCCTCTGCATCACAGTATTTTGTAGTCTCTCACCATTTAAATAATAATTGTTTTTTTTTATTCTTCCTACCAATATCCTCACATTGGCCCACATTTTAATGCATCTGCCAAATTTTTGTCCAATCAATTAACCTATCTATATCCCTTAGCAGATTCTTTGTGTCCTCCTCACAACTTGCTTTCCCACCTATCGCAGTATCATTATCAAATTGGGTTATATTACACTAGGTCCCTTCATCCAAATCATAAATATAGATTGTAAATAATTGCGGCCCCGACAATGATCCCTGTGGCACCCAGCTACTTACAGTTTGCCAACCTGAAAATAAACCATTTATCCAGACTCTGTTTTCTGTTAGTTTGCCAATCCTCTATCCATGCTAATATATAACCTAAGATTGACAGAGAAGGGGTAAGGAAAGCCAACTCCAGTGGTACCCTACTCCTGACAAAATATCTAGAGTACGAACTTGTCATTACCAACACTTTGTTGTGCCAGAGGGACAAATACAAGGCATCATGGCAACACCCTCGCTCCAAGCACTGGCACCTGCTCGACTATGTTATCGTCCGAGCCAGGGATCGCAAGGATGTGCGCATCACCCGCCATGACAGGAGCCGACAACTGCTGGATGGACCACCGCCTAATCCGATCCATGTTGTAGGCCCAAAGCGGAGGGGGGCAGCAGAAGCAGTGCCGCAAAAAAGTCAATGATGGAGCACTTAAAGACCCAGCTAAGAGAGTCCTATACAGCCAGCGCCTCACAGCTAAACTGGAGTGCCTTGACGACCCTGAGGCGCAGAATGCCCACAGCGCTTGGTCTGGCTTCCAGGCCTCCATAACCAGTGGCTGCAAAGAGATGCTCAGTTACTGAACCAGGAAATACAAGCACTGGTTTGATGAGGCTGATCAGGAGATCCAAGAGCTAATAGATAGCAAGCGCAGGGCATTTCTGAGCCTTAAACAACCCAACTTGGGAGCAGCAAAGCAGCATTACGGACGGCTCAAGGCTGAGGTCCAAGAAAAAACCCTGGACCTAAAGAACAGGTGGTGGATAGAGAAAGCACAGGAGCTACAACAGCTGGCTAACAACCATGATGTGCGAGGGTTCTTCATCGCAGTCAAGGCCACTTACGGGTCAAACACCCTCCCCACTGCTGGCCAAGAACGGAGAAACACTCATCAAGGACACTGAGGCAGTCAGGGCCCGCTGGAAGGAGCACTTCGAAGATCTCCTCAATCGAGACTCTGCCTTTGACTCGAGTGTTCTCAACTCCATCCCGCAGCATGCGTCCCGCCACCACCTCAGTGAGACCCCGACACTGCACGAGGTAGAAAAAGCCATAAGACAGCTTAAAAACAACAAGGCTATGGGTGCGGACGGAATCCCTGCTGAGGCATTGAAGTATGGCAGAGAAGCACTGCTGGCATGAATACACAACCTCATCTCACGCATCTGGAGGGAGGAGAGCATGCTGAGGGATCTCAGATATGCAGTAATTGTGACCATCTTTAAAAAAGGGGACAAGTCCGACTGTGGCAACTACAGAGGAATCTCCCTGCTATCAGCCACTGGGAAGGTCATCGCTAGAATCCTCCTCAACCGTCTTCTTGCCGTGGCCAAGGAGCTCCTCCCGGAGTCAGAGTGCGGATTTCGTCCCCTGCGGGGCACAACAGACATGATTTTTGCAACGCAACAGCTACAGGAAAAATGCAAGGAACAGCGCCAGCCCTTATACATGGCCTTCTTCGACCTTACAAAGGCCTTTGATGCTGTCAACCACGAGGGTCCATGAGTGTCCTCCTCCGTTTCGGATGCCCCCAAAAGCTCATCACCATCCTCTGCCTGCTCCACGATGACATACAGGCTGTGATCCTTACCGACGGATCCATGACAGACCCAATTCACGTCCGGACCGGGATCAAACAGGGCAGTGTCATCGCCCCTTCTCAATCTTTCTCGCATCCATGCTCCACCTCACAGTCAACAAGCTCCCCGCTGGAGTGGAACTAAACTACAGAACCAGTGGAAACCTGTTTAACCTGCGCCGTCTCTAGGCCAGGTCCAAGACCACCCCAACCTCTGTTGTCGAGCTACAGTTCGCGGACGACGCCTGCGTCTGCGCGCATACAGAGGCTGAACTCCAGGACATAGTCGATGTATTCACTGAAGCGTACAAAAGCATGGGCCTTACGCTAAACATCCGTAAGACAAAAGTCTTCCACCAGCCTGTCCTCACCGCACAACACTGCCCCCCAGTCATCAAGATCCACGGCGTGACCCTGGACACCGTGGACCACTTCCCATATTTATGAAGCCTCGTATCAACAAGAGAAGGCATCGATGACGAGATCCAGCACCGCCTCCAGTGCACCAGTGCAGCCTTCAGTCCCCTGAGGAAAAGAGTGTTTGAAGACCAGGCCCCCAAAACTGCCACCAAGCTCATGGTCTACAGGGCTGTAGTAATATCTGCCCTCCTGTATGGCTCAGAGACATGGACCATGTACAGCAGACACCTCAAGTCGCTGGAGAAATACCACCAACGATGTCTCCACAAGATCCTGCAAATCCCCTGGGAGGACAGACGCACCAACATCAGCGTCCTCATCCAGGCTTACATCCCCAGCATTGAAGCACTGACCACACTTGATGAGCTCCACTGGGCAGGCCATATTGTTCGCATGCCAGACACGAGGCTCCCAAAGCAAGCGCTCTACTCGGAACTCCTTCACAGCAAACGACCCAAAGGTGGGCAGAGGAAACGTTTCAAAGACACCTTCAAAGCCTCCCTGATAAAGTGCAACATTCCCACTGACACATGGAAGTCCGTTGCCAAAGAGCGCCCTGAGTGGAGGAAGAGCATCCGGGAGGGCACTGAGCACCTCAAGTCTCATCGCCGAGACCATGCAGAAATCAAGCACAAACAGCGGAAAGAACATGATGCAAACCTATCCCTCCCACCCCTTCCCACGACGACTATCTGTCCCACCTATGACAGGGACTGTGGTTCTCGTATTGGACTGTTCAGTCACCTAAGGACTCATTTTTAGAGTGGAAGCAAGTCTTCCTCAACTCCAAGGGACTACCTATGATGATGATGATTGTTGAGTCCTTAACTCTTAAACATAATCACACAAGGCACATACTGCAGACACAGTCACTCTGTGACCTTCACCTTTATTACCTGGACCAAGGAGAGCTGGCCCTGTGAGGGACCTCCCCTTATATATCTGAATCTCCAGGTAAGGAGTGTCTCCCACAAGTACACCCCCTGTGGTCAAGGTGTGCCTTTCTAGTAAGTATGTACAGTATGTAGTGGTTACATGAGGGTTACAATTGTATAAGGGTTACAGTAGTATGCTGGTTACATACATGACATCACCTCCCCCCTCACGTCTTTTTGACTCAAAGGTTAAGTCTATCAGGTGGTCGACGCTCTCTCGTGGAACGCCGCAGTTGAGGCTCTGGTGGCTGAGCTTTGGCATGCGTTTCTGTCATCTGAGGTGATTCTGGCCTGTCTGAGCTGGCAGCAGGGACTATGCATGCTGGTGATTGTCCTTGTTGCTCGTCCACTGGCAGTGATGTGGTTGACATCTCACGCTCTTCTTCATGTTCATCGGTGTCTATGCTGAATCTTTTCTTTACTTGGTCCAAGTATTTGCGGCATATCTGCCCATTATTGAGTCTGACCACTATGACCCTGTTTCTCTCTTTACCAATTATGGTGCCCTCCAGCCACTTGGGTCCCAATGCATGGTTAAGTACAAATACCGGATCATCCATTTCTATAAACCGCTCCCTTGAATTACGATCGTGGCACTCGGTTTGGGACTGGCGCTTGCCCTCAACAATGTCTGCCAGGGTTGGATGGATGAGGGACAGCCGCGTTTTGAGCGTACGTTTCATGAGGAGGAACTCCCGTGAGCGAGTGCGGCCGGGACCTATAGGCCAGCAGGAGGCGCGATAGGCGGTACTGCAGAGAGGGTCCTTGGATGCGGAGCATGCCTTGCTTTATGACTTGGACCGCACGTTCCGCCTGGCTATTGGAAGCCGGCTTGAATGGCGCCGTCCAGACATGTTTGATGCCATTACCCGACATAAACTCCTGGAATTCATGGCAAGTGAAACACGGGCCATTGTCGCTGACCAGAATGTCCGGTAAGCCGTGGGTCGCGAAAACCGTGCACAAGCTCTCCGCGGTGATGGATGTCATGCACGAGTTTAATATGATACACTCGATCCATTTCGAGTATGTATTGACAATTATCAAGAACATTTTTCCCATGAACAGGCCCCCATAGTCCACGTGAATGCGTGACCAAGGCTTGGTGGGCCAGGGCCACGGGCTGAGCGGGGCCTCCCTGGGGGCGTTGCCCAGCTGGGCACATGTCGTGCACCTGTGAACCCAGTGTTCCAGATCTGAATCAATCCCCGGCCACCATACATGTGACCGGGCAATTGCCTTCATTAGCACAATTCCAGGATGCTCGCTGTGGAGTTCCCTGATGAATGCTTCCCTCCTCTTCTGGGGCATGACCACTCAGCTGCCCCATAGCAGGCAGTCGGCTTGGATGGAAAGCTCATCCATCCGTCTCTGAAACGGTCTGACCTCCTCGGGGCACGCCCGTGCATGGGCGCCCAATCCCCCGTCAGGACACATTTCTTTATCATGGATAGGAGGGGGTCTCTGTTGGTCCAGAGTTTGATCTGGCGGACTGTGATGGGGGAGCCTGCGGTGTCAAAAGCCTCAACGGCCATGACCATCCCAGCGCTTTGCTCCATCGCCCCCTCGGTGGTAGCCAGGGGAAGCCTGCTGAGCGCGTCAGCGCAGTTTTCGGTGCCTGGCCGGTGCTGTATGGTGTAGTCATACGCAGCCAGCGTGAGAGCCTAACGCTGTATGCGAGCTGACGCATTTGCATTGACCACCTTGCTGTCGGACAACAGAGAAGTTAATGGCTTGTGGTCTGTTTCTAACTCGAACGGTCTGTCGAAAAGGTGCATTTTTTTCACACCATAAACGCAAGCGAGTGCTTCCTTTTCGAAAATGCCGTACCCATGCTCTGCCTGGGAGAGTGACCTGGAGGCATAAGCCACCGGTTGGAGTTGTCCGTCTCCATTACCCTGCTGCAACACACACCCAACCCCGTATGATGATGCATCACATGTTAAAACTAGTTTTTTACAGGGATCATACAATGTTAACAGTTTGTTAGAACAAAGCAGGTTCCGCGCCCTGTTGAAAGCCCGTTCTTGACAGTCCCCCCAAAACCATTCGCAACCCTTATGCAGGAGCATATGTAACGGCTTCAACAATGTGCTTAAGTTCGGCAGGAAGTTCCCGAAATAGTTCAAAAGTCCCAGGAACGATCGCAACTCCGATGTGTTGCCGGGCCGGGGCGCACAATGAATCGCCTCCGTTTTGGATTCGGTAGGCCGGATCCCGTCTGTGGCAACCCTCCTGCCCAAAAATTCGACCTCTGGGGCCAAAAACACACATTTGGACTTCTTCAGCCGCAGGCCTACCCGGTCCAGTCGGCGTAGCACCTCCTCCAGGTTGTGGAGGTGTTCCTCGGTGTCTCGACCCATTATTAGGATGTCGTCCTGGAATACAATTGTGCCGGGAATGGATTTCAGCAAGCTTTCCATGTTTCTCTGAAAGATGGCGGCTGCCGAACGGATGCCAAAAGGACACCTGTTGTAGATGAATAAACCCTTGTGCGTCATGATAGTGGTTAGAAGCTTGGATTCTTCAGCCAGTTCCTGAGTCATGAAGGCCAAAATGAGGTCCAATTTAGTGAACAGCTTGTCACCTGCCAACGTGGCAAAAATGTCCTCCGCCCTCGGGAGCGGGTATTGGTCCTGCAGGGACACCCGGTTGACGGTGGCTTTGTAGTCACCGCAGATCCTAACCGAGCCGTCTGCTTTAAGGACAGGAACAATGGGACTTGCCCAGTCACTGAATTCAACGGGCGAAATTATGCCCTCTCTGAGCAGCCTGTCCAGTTCACTCTCTATTTTCTCACACATCACGTACGGCACCGCTCTGGCTTTGTGGTGCACTGGTCTGGCGTCCAGGGTGATGCGTATAACTACTTTTGTGCCTTTGAAAGTTCCAACACCAGGTTGAAACAGTGACCTGAATTTTTGTAGTACCTGTCAGCATGAGCTTCGCTCCACAGATGAAATGGCGTGCACATCCCCCCATTTCCAGTTCATCTCTGTTAGCCAGCTCCTTCCTAAAAGCACGGGGCCATTTCCTGGAACAATCCAGAGTGGCAGCCGGTTCTGTGACCCATTGTGTGTTACCACCACGTTTGCACTGCCTAGCACTGGAATGATCTCTTGGGTGTACATCCGTAGCTGCGTATTAATTTGTTCCAGTTTGGACCTGCTAGTTCTGTGTGGCCAAAGTTTCTCAAATTGATGTGCACTCATGAAGGACTGGCTAGCTCCTGTGTCCAGCTCCATGCGCACCGGGCTGCCATTCAATAAAACTTTCATCATCATGGGTGGCATTTTGGTGTATGAGCTGTGAACGTCAGCCACATGAACCTGCTGAACTTCAGCATCCATGGCTTTACCCCAGGCATTGTCCTGCACTGCAAGCCCCTCGCCTGATTCCTTTGTTTCATAGATTAGCCTCACTACCGGCAGTTTGCATACCCTAGCCAAATGTCCTCTGGCATTACAATTCCTACAGACGAACTGCTGAAATTTACAGCTTTTCGCATAATGTCTGCCCCCGCATCTCCAGCATTGGCTGAGATCGTTGTTCACAAAAGGACTGTTAGCAGGCATTCCTCTCTGATTGTTCCTTTGGTTGTTTCTAAACACTCTGATGGTGGGTGTTAATTGTCCCCTTGATGGCGTGAATTGCCGCTCCCCTCTCCATTGTCCCTGTTGGGGGCCCACCTTAGAGTTGGTTTCAGCTTGGACAGTCACAAAATGCCTTTGTCTGACTGCTGCAGTTTCAAAATGCCTTTGCCTGACTGCGAGATCTTGAGCCGCGTTTATCACGTTAATTCCTTGGTCAGTTGGACCCAGGACTACTCGCGTAAATTAGCTTGGTCTCTTCTTCCCCCGCTGTGGAATTTGAGCTATCAATGATGCCCCTTCTAGAGTTAAGTCCTTGGTCTCTATGAGCTTCCTGAAGATCCCGGCATAGCTAATGCCCTCAATGAAAAAAATCCCTTAACATCTCCCCCCGCAGGCATCTGAGAACTTACAGAGGCTGGCCAAGCGCCCCAAGTCTGCCACGAAGTCCGAGATGTTATACCCTTCCCGACGTCGGTGTGTGTAGAACTGGTGCCGGGCCATGTGTATGCTGCTTGCTGGTTTTAAGTGTTCGCTGATCAGCTGGCTGCGCTCTTCAAAAGACTTGTCAGCCAGTTTGTGGGGTGCGAGCAGGTCCTTCATCAGCGCATACGTTTTTGTTCACAGCTTGTCAGTAGATGCGCCCTTCGCTTGTCAGCCACATCCTCCCCCAGCCAGTCCTTCGTGACAAAGGTCTGCTGGAGTCTCTCCACAAAATCGTCCCAGTCTTCACCCACACAGTAACGTTCCTCTGAGCTACCAGTGGCCATCCTCTGGGTTCAGTGATTCCCGCTTCCCGTCGCCAGGTGTTGAGTCCTTAACTCTTAAACATAATCACACAAGGCACGTACTGCAGACACAGTCACTCTGTGACCTTCACCTTTATTACCTGGACCAAGGAGAGCTGGCCCTGCGAGGGACCTCCCCTTATATACCTGAATCTCCAGGTAAGGAGTGTCTCCCACAAGTACACCCCTGTGGTGAAGGTGTGCATTTCTAGTAAGTATGTACAGTATGTAGTGGTTCCATGAGGGTTACAATTGTATAAGGGTTAAGTAGTATGCTGGTTACATACATGACAATGATGATGATGGGAAGCCAGGTGCTGCAAGGCGGAGTTCGGTGCCAATTTCCTGATCGGTGTTCGGGAATCAATGCAGATAAACAGCTTGAACGGGCTTTGTCATTAGAAAATAAGAAATAGGAGCAGGAGTAGGCTATTCGGCCCCTCGAACCTGTTCTGCTATTCAATAAGATCATGGCTGATCTTTTAACTCAACTCCACTTACCCGCACTATCCCCATATCACTTGATTCCCTTAATATCCAAAAATCTATCGATTTCTAAAGATATTTTATGTTTCAATAAGATCACCTCTCATTATTCTAAACTCTAGAGAACATAGGCCTAGACTATTCAATCTCTCCACATAGGACAATCCCTCCATCCCAGGAATCAATCTGGTGAACATTCATTGCACTCTCTCTATGGCAATTGCATCCTTCCTTAGGTAAGGAGACCAAAACTGTACACAATATTCGAGGTGTGGTCTCTCCAGGGCCCCATATAATTGCAGTATTCTTATACTCAAACCTCTTGTCATGAAAGCCAACATATTATTTGCATTCTTAATTGCTTGCTGTACCTGCATGTTAACTTTCAGTGATTTGTGTTCAAGGACACCCAGGCCCCTCTGAACACCAAATTTCCCAATCTCTCACCATTTAAAAAATACTCTGCTTTTCTATTTTTCCTACCAAAGTGGATAATTTCACATGTTCTTTGCCACTCACATAGCTTATCTTTATCTGCTTGAAGTCTCTTTGCATCCTCCTCACATCTTACATTTCCACCTAGCTTTGTAACATCAGCAAACTTGGATATATTACATTTGGTCCCCTCATCCACAGATAGATAGATAGATAGATAGATAAGTAGGCAGACAGACAAACTGGTGGAGAGAGTGAGATAGGTAGATACATTTTTGATATCTGAAGTTAACCCGACTCTTCTGCACATTACCTGTCAGTCACCAAGTGTAACAGGGGCTGGCGCTGCTCTCTCAGGATTGTGACACTGTCATTTGCCGCAGTAGCTGCTTGCTTATTGATATCTGCGGGTGAGGACCACTTTCTTGTATTATTTCTTTTTGTGACAAGACAGCAATTGTGATAGAAAATGAGATTAAGATACAAGAGATGACATTAACATTAGAAATTACATATTGCGTCGAGTCTGAGTGTTGCTCTTTACTTCCTCCTCAAAGTGATTTTCTTCCTTCAGTTGAGCCCCAGGGTTTTACTATCCAGACAGAAAGCAGGTGGATAAATGTGACCATGGAAGGCACGGCATTTATTTCAGTGTGACCATCAGCTGGGGTGCAGAGTGGGAGCTGGAACTTGGGGGCGACACGAATTGTTCAGTGGGTCGGTACAACTGAGGTTATAACTAATGAATACAGAACACGAGCTGTGTTATTCCTCCCGAACGGGTCGCTCCTGCTGAAGTCAGTGACAGTTTCGGACAGTGGCGAGTAGATGGTTAACGTGTTTCCAAACGCCAGCAGTCAAGCAGCAGCAACCATCATTCTGCATGTACTTGGTGACGAGAGGATTGTTCATCAACTATTTTATTGTATTCGTGTCACAAGTCGATCTTCACCAGGTATATAAGCAGTTTGAAAGCAAAACTAAAATGGCCCGAATTTTCTGTGGCCTACGGGCGCCTGCCAGAAAACCCAAAACTTCAGATCTGTCAAGCTTCAACTTCACCGAAACACAGGAGAGTTGGGCTATTCGCCCTACTTTTTATTATTTTATTTGATTCCTTCCTGGGATGTGGGCATCACTAGCAAAGCCAGCATGTTTAGCTCATCCCTAATTGTCCTTGAGGAGGTGGTGGTGAGCTGCCTTCTTGAACCGCTGCAGTCCGTGTGCTCCCACAGTGCTGGCTTTGTTGTAGCGGTTTGGTATAACTGAGTGGCTTGCTCGGCCATTTCGGGGGCAGTTAAGAGTCAACCACATTGTTGTGGGTCTGGAGTCACATAGAGGCCAGACCGGGTAAAGATGGCAGATTTCCTTCCCTAAAGGATATTAGTGAACCAGTTGCTTTTTTTTAACAATCCTTATGGCCATCATGACTGATGCTAGCTTTTTAGTTCCAGATTTATTTAATGAACTGAATTTAAATTCAGCTGCCGTGGTGGGATTTGAACTCACGTCTCCAGATTATTAGTCCAGGTCTTTGGATTACTAGTCCAGTAACATAACATCTATGCTACCGTACCGACTAACTACTGCCCAGCGACTGTCCGGGAAACTCTTATGCCTGGTAAAAGCATTCTTAGGGCCTCACTTAACATCATAATGCTTTAAATTAATATTCAGTAATTTTAAAAAATTATGTAAACATAAAAAAACCTTTAAAATTAGTTATAGGCTGTTTTAGCACCTTTAAAATGTTTACATTTATTTTTCAAAATATTAAATTTTTGCATAGGATTACATATAATATATGGCATAGAAACAGCCCATGTGGCCAACCCAGTATATGCATACGAGCCACACCATTGGCTGCGCTCAAGGTGCACGGAATATTTCATCAACTTTTCCCAAACAAGAAACATAAGGACATAAGAAATAGGAGCAGGAGTATGCCATTCGTCCCCTCGAGCCTGTTCTGCCATTCAACAGCTCATGGCTGATCTTCTAGCACAACTATACTTTTCTGCACTATCCCCATAATCCCTTGATTCCTGTTATATATGTAAACTTGTATTTACTCCAGAGGGCTCATCCCCGGGAGTCCCAAGGGATCACATAATCCCTTGGGAGCAGAGGTATTTAAGGAGGCTTCACAGGTTGGAGAGGCACTCTGGAGACCTGCAATAAAAGATTACGGTCACACTTTACTTTGAGCTCACAGTGTTCAGTCTGACTCTTTCTTCATACACAACAACTGGCGATGAGATACAGATAGCGAACCCAAAGATGCAGAGAACAGTGGGCATCCTGGAGAAATTCTTGATTGAGTCGCTCCACAAAAGTTTCCCAACCAATACTTTATGGCCAATGAGCTAGATGGGGAAGAGAGTGCTGCCAAACGAAGGGCACAAATGTATGGCCTCATGAAGGATCTGCTCACTCCAGTGAAACTCACGGAGAAGTCGTACGAGAGCATTGGAACCTGAAGGACAGTGTTCTGATGGCGAGGTACCGATTCTACAACTACAAAAGGTCTGAAGTCCAGGAAGTGGCAAGTTATGTCACCGAGCTAAGGCGCCTTGCAGAACATTGCGAATTTGAAGGACATTTGGAGCACATGCTCAGAGACTTTTTCATACTTGGCATTGGCCACGAAACCATACTTCGCAAACATTTGAGTGGAGAGACCCCAACATTGAGTAAGGCCATAGCGATAGCCCAGGCGTTCATTGCCACCAATACGAAGCAAATCTCATAGCACACAATGCTCCTACAAGTACTATGAACAAAGTGATGTTGTTTTCGAATCGTAATGTGCAGGGCAGGTTACACATGCCTGCAGCTGCACGTCTGTAGATGTCTCAGAGTCCACCATCAAGGATGAAGAATGCAAGGCCATTAACACATTGTTGGCGCTGCGGGGGCGATCATCATTTCCATTCATGCTGATTCAAAGAGTACGTTTGTAAGGGCTATAGAACAATGGGACATCCCCAACGAGTGTGCAGGTGAGCTGCAAAGCCTGTTAAACTTGCAAACCACCACATTGCAGCAGAGGACAGATCCACAGAGGATCACAATGAATCAGAGCATCCACTTGAATATATTACATTTTGCCCCCTCATCCAAAGATAGAATAGATAGATAGAAGAGAATAAAATGGAATGATAGATAGATAGATAGATAGATAGATAGATAGAATAGGCAGGCAGGCAGATAGATAGATAGGTTGGTAGATAAGATAGATAGGCAGACAGACAAACTGATAGAGAGAGATAGGTAAATAGATTTTTGATTTCTAAGCACAATCTGTGCACTTGAAGTTAACTCGACTCTTCTGCCCATTACCTGTCCATCGCTGAGTGTAGCAGGGACTGGCGCTACTCTCTCAGGATGGTAACACTGACACTTACCGCATTAGCTGTTTGCTTATTGATATCTGCAGGTGAAGACCACTTTCTCGTATCATTTCTTTTCATGATTACAGAAACAAGACAGCAATTGTGATAGAAAATCAGATTAAGATACAAGAGATGATGTTAGTATCACTTTACAAAACTATATAGTTAGAAAAGTATATAGTGTGTCGAGTTTGAGTGTTTCTCTTTACTTCTGCCTCAATGTGATTTTCTTTCCCCAGTTGACCCCAGGGTTTTACTATCCAGACAGAAAACAGTCAGATAAGTGTGACCATGGGATGCAACGCAATATTTTTCAGTGCGACCATCAGCTGGGGTGCAGAGTGGGAACTGGAACTTCGGGGAGACAAGTATTGTTCAGTGGGTCGGTACAACTGAGGTTATAACTGATGACTACAGAACACGGGCTGAGTTATTCCACCCAAACGGATCGCTCCTGCTGAAGTCAGTGACAGTTTCGGACAGTGGAGAGTACACTTTTAGCATGTTTCCAAACACCAGCAGTCAAACAACAGCAACCATCTCTCTGCATGTACTTGGTGAGTAAAAGCTTTTTGTGGGGCGAGAGTTGTTCATAATCTATCTTAATTGTATTTGTGTCACAAGTCAATCTTCACTGGGTATATAAGCAGTTTGGGAGCAAAACTAAATTGGCCCGAATTTTCTGTGGCCTGTGAGTGTCTGCAAGAAAACCCAGAACTTACGATCTGTCAAGTTTCAATTTCACTGAAACACAGGAGATTTGCCCAACTATTTTTTATTTTATTTTATTCCTTCCTGATATGTGGGCCTCACTGGCAATGCCTGCATTTTTTGCTCCTCCCTAATTGTCCGTGAGCAGGTGGTGAGCTGCCTTTTTGAACCACTGCAGTCCATGTAGTGAAGGTGCTCCCACAGTGCTGGCTTTGTTGTACCAGTTTGGCATAACTGAGTGGCTTGCTCGGCCATTCCAGGGGGCAGTTAAGAGTCAACCACATTGCTGTGGCTTTGGAGTCACATATAGGCCAGACCACGTAAGGACAGCAGATTTCCTTCCCTAAAGGACATTAGTGAACCAGGTGGTTTTTCCAACAATCTTCATGGTCACCATTACTGATACTAGCTTTAAATTCCCCAGCTGCCATGGTGGGATTTTAACTCACATCTCTGGATTATTAGCCCAGGCCAGTAATATAACCACTATGCTACCGTACATTATTAACTACTGCCCAGCTAATGTCCATGAATCTATCTATCTATCACGGCCAACATACCATTTGCTTTCTTAATTGCTTGCTGTACCTGCACGTTAACTTTCAGTGATTCGTGTACAAGGATACCCAGGTCCCTCTGAACACCAACATTTCCCAATCTCTCACCATTTAAAAATACTCTGCTTTTCTATATTTCCTCTCAAAGTGGATAACTTCACATTTCTCCACATTATATTCCATTTGCCATGTTCTTGCCCATGCACTTAACCAGTCTATAACCCTTTGAAGCCTCATTGCATCCTCCTCACAACGCACATTTCCACCAAGGTTTGTATTAGCAGCAAACGTGGATTACATTTTGTCCCTTCATCCAAAGATAGATAGATAGATTTGTGATTTCTGAGCGAAGATCTGCGCACTTGAAGTTAACCAGATCCTTCCGGTCATTTCCTCAATATTGCCAATAATTTCTATTAATATGTGACATTTAGGGGAAATCAGGTGAACAGTACTCGCTCCAATCAGCTTTGGCGCTTCAGGTAAGGGCTCAACTGACCTGTTCTGTACACTAGAAGAGCCGGTCAGTTACCGAGTGTATCAGGGATAGGCGCTGGTCTCTCAGGATGGTGACACTGACACTTACCGCGATAGCTGTTTGCTAATTGATATTTGCGGGTGAGGACCACTTTCTCGTATCATTTCTTTTAGTGATTACAGAAACAAGGCAGCAAGCGATTGTCATAGAAAATCAGATTAAGATTAGAGTTAGGGATAGTGAATCCATCAGCTGGGGTGCAGAGTGGGAGCTGGAACTTCGAGGAGACAGTTAGCGGTCAGTGAGTTGGTACAACTAAGGTTATAACTGATAACTACAAAACACGGGTTGAGACATTCCTCCCGAACGGATCGCTCCTGCAGAAGTCAGTGATAGTTTCGGACAGTGGAACACCGGCAGTCAAGCAACAGCAATGTAATCAGTGAGTGAAAGTTTTTTGTGGGGAGAGGGTTGTTCATCAACTATTTAATTGTTCAATCTTCACCAGGTGTATTAGCAGTTTCGGAGCAAAAGTAAATTGGCCTGAATTTTCTGTGGCCGATGGCCACCTGTGAGAAAACTCAGAACTTGTGATCTGTCAAGTTTCAATTTCACTGAAACATGGGAGTGTTGGGCTATTTGCCCAAATACTTTTTATTTTATTCCTTCCTCGTATGTGGGCATCACTGGCAAGGCCAGCATTTTCTGCTCATCTGTAATTGCCCCTTGAGAAGGTGGTGGTGAGCCGCCTTCTTGAACCGCTGCATTCCGTGTGGTGAAGGTACTTCCACAGTGCTGGCTTTGTTGTCGCGGTTTGATACAACTGAGTGGCTTGCTCAGCCATTCCGGGGGCAGTTAAGAGCCAACCACATTGCTGTGGGTCTGGAGTCACATATAGCCCAGACCGGGTAAGGACGGCAGATTTCCTTCCCTAAAGGACATTAGTGAACAAGTTGGGTTTTTCCAACAATCTTCATGGTCACCATTACTAATACTCTGATGACTGGTAAAAGCAGGCATAGTGCCTTCAAAGAACGACTAAAAAAAATAAAGAGATGAAAGTATACTAGTAAGAAATATTAAAACAAAGAGTAAGAGTTTCTATAGGTATATAAAAAGGAAAAGGGTGTCTATAGTAAATGTTGGTCTCTAAGAGGATGAGGCTGGGGAATTAATAATGGGGAACAGGGAAATGGCAGAGAGTTTGAACAAATATTTTGTATCGCTCTTCATGGTCGAAGACACTAAAACATCCCAATAATGGATAATCAAGGGGCTATAGGGAGGGAGGAACTGAAGCCGATCACTATCACTAAAGAAGAAGTACTTGGTTAAATAATGGGATAAAGGTGGACAAGTCCCCTGGACCTCATGGCTTGCATCATAGGGTCTTAAAAGAAGTGGCTACAGAGATAGTGTATGCATTGGTTGTAATCCAGCAAAATTCCATAGATTCTTGGGAGGTCCCAATGGATTGGAAAACTGCAAATGTAATGCTCCTATTTAAAAAAGGAGGGAGACAGAAAGCAGGAAACTTTCATCAGAGCTGGAAAAAGTTAGAGATGTAACAGGTTTTAAGCAAATGCAGGGAAAGCGGGGAGGGGAGGAAAGAACAAAAGGGGTGGTCTTTGATAGGGTTGAAGGCAGGGGTGATTACATGGCAAAAGGTAAGATTGTACAAAGCAAAAGGGATTGGTAATGGGACAAATATAGAAACAAAAGATGGATCTAGAAGAGATGTGAATGGGAATGGCATAATCATCAACAGCTGCCATTTGAAAAAATATGGGCAGAGGTTATGGTCTGAAATTGTTGAACTCAGTGTTGAACTGGTGCAAGGGTCAAGGATGTCTCGGAGCAGGTGCAGGACATTCTAAAAAGGGAGGGAGAACAGCCAGTTGCCGTGGTGCACGTTGGTACCAATGACATAGGTAAAAAAAAGGGATGAGTTCCTACGAAATTAATTTAAGGAGCTAGGAGCTAAATTAAAAAGTAGGACCTCAAAAGTAGTAATCTCGGGATTGCTACCAGTGCCACGTGCTAGTCAGAGTAGGAATCGCAGGATAGCTCAGATGAATACGTGGCTTGAGCAATGGTGCAGCAGGGAGGGATTCAAATTCCTGGGGCATTGGAACCGGTTCTGGGGGAGGTGGGACCAGTACCTGGGCAGAATCGGAATCAATGTCCTCGGGGGAGTGTTTGCTAGTGCTGTTGGGGAGGAGTTAAACTAATATGGCAGGGGGATGGGAACCAATGCAGGGAGATAGAGGGAAACAAAAAGGAGGCAAAAACAAAAGACAGAAAGGAGATGAGGAAAAGTGGAGGGCAGAGAAACCCAAGGCAAAGAACAAAAAGGGCCATTGTACAGCAAAATTCTAAAAGGACAGAGGGTGTTAAAAAAACAAGCCTAAAGGCTTTGTGTCTTAATGCAAGGAGTATCCGCAATAAGGTGGATGAATTAACTGTGCAAATAGATGTTAACAAATATGATGTGATTGGGATTACGGAGACGTGGCTCCAGGATGAGCAGGGCTGGGAACTCAACATCCAGGGGTATTCAACATTCAGGAAGGATAGAATAAAAGGAAAAGGAGGTGGGGTAGCATTGCTGGTTAAGGAGGAGATTAAGGCAATAGTTAGGAAGGACATTAGCTTGGATGATGTGGAATCTATATGGGTAGAGCTGCAGAACACCAAAGGGCAAAAAACGTTAGTGGGAGTTGTGTACAGACCTCCAAACAGTAGTAGTGATGTTGGGGAGGGCATCAAACAGGAAATTAGGGGTGCGTGCAATAAAGGTGCAGCAGTTATAATGGGTGACTTTAATATGCACATAGATTGGGCTAACCAAACTGGAAGCAATACGGTGGAGGAGGATTTTCTGGAGTGCATAAGGGATGGTTTTTTAGACCAATATGTCGAGGAACCAACTAGGGGGGAGGCCATCTTAGACTGGGTGTTATGTAATGAGAGAGGATTAATTAGCAATCTCGTTGTGCGAGGCCCCTTTGGGAAGAGTGACCATAATATGGTGGAATTCTGCATTGGGATGGAGAATGAAACAGTTAATTCAGAGACCATGGTCCAGAACTTAAAGAAGGCTAACTTTGAAGGTATGAGGCGTGAATTGGCTGGGATGGATTGGCGAATGATACTTAAGGGGTTGACTGTGGATGGGCAATGGCAGACATTTAGAGACCGCATGGATGAACTACAACAATTGTACATTCCTGTCTGGCATAGAAATAAAAAAGGGAAGGTGGCTCAACCGTGGCTATCAAGGGAAATCAGGGATAGTATTAAAGCCAAGGAAGTGGCATACAAATTGGCCAGAAATAGCAGCGAACATGGGGACTGGGAGAAATTTAGAACTCAGCAGAGGAGGACAAAGGGTTTGATTAGGGCAGGGAAAATTGAGTATGAGAAGAAGCTTGCAGGGAACATTAAGACAGATTGCAAAAGTTTCTATAGATATGTAAAGAGAAAAAGGTTAGTAAAGACAAACGTAGGTCCCCTGCAGTCAGAATCAGGGGAAGTCATAACGGGGAACAAAGAAATGGCGGACCAATTGAACAAGTACTTTGGTTCGGTATTCACGAAGGAGGACACGAACAACCTTCCGGTTATAAAAGGGGTCAGGGGGTCTAGTAAGGAGGAGGAACTGAGGGAAATCCTTATTAGCCGGGAAATTGTGTTGGGGAAATTGATGGGATTGAAGGCCGATAAATCCCCAGGGCCTGATGGACTGCATCCCAGAGTACTTAAGGAGGTGGCCTTGGAAATAGTGGATGCGTTGACAGTCATTTTCCAACATTCCATTGACTCTGGATCAGTTCCTATGGAGTGGAGGGTAGCCAATGTAACCCCACTTTTTAAAAAAGGAGGGAGAGAGAAAACAGGGAATTATAGACCGGTCAGCCTGACATCGGTAGTGGGTAAAATGATGGAATCAATTATTAAGGATGTCATAGCAGTGCATTTGGAAAGAGGTGACATGATAGGTCCAAGTCAGCATGGATTTGTGAAAGGGAAATCATGCTTGACAAATCTTCTGGAATTTTTTGAGGATGTTTCCAGTAGAGTGGATAAGGGAGAACCAGTTGATGTGTTATATTTGGACTTTCAGAAGGCGTTCGACAAGGTCCCATACAAGAGATTGATGTGCAAAGTTAGAGCACATGGGATTGGGGGTAGTGTACTGACATGGATTGAGAACTGGTTGTCAGACAGGAAGCAAAGAGTAGGAGTAAATGGGTACTTTTCAGAATGGCAGGCAGTGACTAGTGGGGTACCGCAAGGTTCTGTGCTGGGGCCCCAGCTGTTTACACTGTACATTAATGATTTAGATGAGGGGATTAAATGTAGTATCTCCAAATTTGCGGATGACACTAAGTTGGGTGGCAGTGTGAGCTGCGAGGAGGATGCTGTGAGGCTGCAGAGCGACTTGGATAGGTTAGGTGAGTGGGCAAATGCATGGCAGATGAAGTATAATGTGGATAAATGTGAGGTTATCCACTTTGGTGGTAAAAACAGAGAGACAGACTATTATCTGAATGGTGACAGATTAGGAAAAGGGGAGGTGCAAAGAGACCTGGGTGTCATGGTACATCAGTCATTGAAGGTTGGCATGCAGGTGCAGCAGGCGGTTAAGAAAGCAAATGGCATGTTGGCCTTTATAGCAAGGGGATTTGAGTACAGGGGCAGGGAGGTGTTGCTACAGTTGTACAGGGCATTGGTGAGGCCACACCTGGAGTATTGTGTACAGTTTTGGTCTCCTAACTTGAGGAAGGACATTCTTGCTATTGAGGGAGTGCAGCGAAGGTTCACCAGACTGATTCCCGGGATGGCGGGACTGACCTATCAAGAAAGACTGGATCAACTGGGCTTGTATTCACTGGAGTTCAGAAGAATGAGAGGGGACCTCATAGAAACATTTAAAATTCTGACGGGGTTAGACAGGTTAGATGCAGGAAGAATGTTCCCAATGTTGGGGAAGTCCAGAACCAGAGGTCACAGTCTAAGGATAAGGGGTAAGCCATTTAGGACCGAGATGCGGAGGAACTTCTTCACCCAGAGAGTGGTGAACCTGTGGAATTCTCTACCACAGAAAGTTGTTGAGGCCAATTCACTAAATATATTCAAAAAGGAGTTAGATGAGGTCCTTACTACTAGGGGGATCAAGGGGTATGGCGAGAAAGCAGGAATGGGGTACTGAAGTTGAATGTTCAGCCATGAACTCATTGAATGGCGGTGCAGGCTAGAAGGGCCGAATGGCCTACTCCTGCACCTATTTTCTATGTTTCTATGTTTCTATGAGTCCAGAAAGCTGTAAAGTGCCTAATCGGTAGATGAGGTGTTGTTCATCGAGCTTACGCTGAGCTTCGTTGAAACAGTGTAAGCAGTCGAGGACGGAGAGGTCAAAGTGGGAGTGGAACAGAGAATTAAAGTGAGAGGCGACCGGAAGTTCGGGGTCATGCTTATGGACTGAACGGAGGTGTTCTGCAAAGCAGTCACCCAATCTGCGTTTGGTCTCCCCTGTGTAGAGGAGACCCCATCGTGAGCAGCGAATACAGCAAACTAAATTGCAAGAAATACAAGTAAATCGCTGTTTCACCTGGAAAGAGTGTTTGGGGCCCTGGATAGTGGGAAGGGAGGAGGTAAAAGGACAGGTGTTGCATCCGCTGCACTTGCACGTGAATGTGCCTTGGGAAGGTGAGAGGGTGGTGTGGGTGATTAAGTGGACCAGTGTGTCACTGATGGAGCGGTTCCTTCGGAATGCTGAAAGGGAAGGG
The DNA here is from genome assembly GCF_044704955.1 of Pristiophorus japonicus. NCBI lineage: Eukaryota > Metazoa > Chordata > Chondrichthyes > Pristiophoridae > Pristiophorus > Pristiophorus japonicus. Next base: position 5,549 of record NW_027254570.1, on the reverse strand, counting down.
GGAAGATGTGTTTGGTGGTGGGATCATGTTAGAGGAGGTGGAAATGGTGGAGGATGATTCATTGAATGTGGAGGCTGCTGAGGTGGAAGGTGAGGAGAAGGCGAAGCCTATTGTGGTTCTGGGATGGAAGGGATAGGGTGAGAGTAGAAGTGCAGAAAATGGAATGGATAGGGTCGAGTGCCACATCAACCATGGCAGAGGGATCCTCAGTTGGAGGAAAAGGAAGGTATATCGGAAACACTAGTATAGAAGGTGACATAGACAGACAGATGCAACAGAGACAGAGAAACTGGGAGAATGGAACAGCATGCTTATAAGAAACAAGGTGGATTCCAGGAAGCTGTTGCAGTTTGGATGTTTATAATGGATGATTGTCAATAGCCTATCCCCAGACATGGAAACAGAGCAGTCGAGGAAGGGAAGAGAAGAGTTGCAAATGGATCATGTGAAGATGAGGGAAGGGTGAATATTGGAAGTAAAGTAAATTACATTTTCTAGTTCCGGGCAAGAGCAGGAAATGGCTGCAGATTGGGTCACCACTTTGCAGAACACCTCCAGCAGGAAAAACAATCATAAGAACATAAGAAGTAGGAGCAGGAATAAGTCATTTGGTCCCTCGAGCCTGCTCCGCCATTCAATAAGATCATGACAGATCTGATCTTGGCTTCAACTCCACTTTTCCACCTGCTCCCCATAACCCTTCACTCCTTTATCATTCAAAAATCTGTCTACCTTAAATATATTCAAAGACCCAGCCTCCACAGATCTCTGGATAGAGAATTCCAAAGATTCAAGACCCTCTGAGAGAAGAAATACCTCCTCATCTCTGTTTTAAATGGGCGACCCCTTATTCTGAAACTATGCCCCCATATTCTAGATTCCCCCATGAGGGGAAACTTCCTCTCTTCCAACCGGTCAAGCCCCCTCAGAATCTTATATGTTTCAATAAGATCTCCTCTCATTCTTCTAAATTCCAATGAGTATAGGCTCAACCTGCTCAACCTTTCTTCATAAGAGAACCACTTCATCTCAGGAATCAATCTCGTGAACAGCCACGATCTTATTAAATGGCGGAGCAGGCTCGAGGGGCCAAATGATCTACTCCTGATCCTAATTCTTATGAACCTTCTTTGAACTGCCCCAATACAAGTATATCCCTCCTTCAATAAGGAGACCAGAACTTTACTCAATACTCCAAGTGTGGGCTCACCAATGCCCTGTACAGTTGTAACAAAACTTCCCTACTTTTATACTCAATAAACCTTGCAATAAAGGCCAACATTCCATTTGACTTCTTAATTACTTGCTGTACCTACATGCTAACTTTTTGTATTTCATGTACGAGGACCCCCAGATCCGTCTGTACCGCAGCATTCTGTAGTCTCTCTTCATTTAAATAATAATTAGCTTTTTTATTCTTCCTACCAAAGTGGATAACCTCACATTTTTTATATTCCTTGTCATCAATGTATCGGAAAAAGAGGTGAGGGAGGGGACTCATGCGGGTTCCCAAAGCAACACCTTTAATTTGTAGGAAGTGAGTGTAGTTAAAGGATTCAGGCGGAGGTGAGTGATGTTGAATGGGGACTGGATGGGCCTCTGTTCAAGGAATAATTTAAATGGAGAAAAATTGTAAAGTGCTGCAGTACAGAGAGTCCTGGGGGTCCTTGTGCATGAAACACAAAAAGTTAGCATGCAGGTACAGCAAGTAATCGGGAAGGCAAATGGAATGTTGGCCTTTATTGCAAGGGGGATAGAGTATAAAAGCAGAGAAGTCCTGCTACAACTGTACAGGGTATTGGTGAGGCCACACATGGAGCACTGCATACAGTTTTGGTCTCCGTATTTAAGGAATGATACACTTGCATTGGAGGCTGTTCAGAGAAGGTTCACTAGGTTGATTCCGGTGATGAGGGGGTTGACTTATGAGAATAGGTTGAGTAGGTTGGGCCTATTCACATTGGAGAGGTGATCTTATTGAAACTTCTAAGATAATGAGGTGGCTCGACAAGGTGGATGCAGAAAGGATATTTGCACTCATAGGGGAAACTAAAACTAGGGGACCATGGGCTAGATTTTCCACTTTTGTACTTATCGCCCAAAAATTGGCATTATTTTCGTTCTGGGCGGTAAAAAGAGTTTTCAGATCGCCGGCTTCTCGCTTATTCTCTAAGCACCTAGTCTCCATATTTGAAAATGAGCATTACCACAAGCGATATGAAATGGGTGGTAACGTTAAATTTTTTTGAACTACTGCCGTAAAGTGCGGCCGTCCTTAGCAACGGCATGGCAATGCTCGATTCCCGTGATTCAGGAGGTCAAAGGTCATCATGACATGCGCAGAAGAGAAGACAGGGAGAAAGGGAGCTGAGAGGGACTGAAGGCATGTGTGGCTGTGGTGTTTGGCTGTTGTGGGAGGCACAAGGGAGATTCACCAGCAGCAAAAAGCCTACTAAGCACCAAGAACATAGTTGGCGCCAAGTTTTTGTCCAACAAATAAGATATAACATGGAAGGGATGGTGGAGGCCCTGGAACTGGTAGCCAGGAACACTGGTAACAGAGAGCTCCCAGTGGTCCCGGAGCGCAGCACTGCACCCCAAGGTGCAGCACCCCCATTGCCAAGCACACATCAGAGCCAGCAGCAACATCTTGCTTCTGGCTCGGAGCACATACTCACCTCAGGACCGTCCTCTCCCGTATCCGTCCAAGCAGCATTTCGGCCGTCATCTCTCCCCCCGACCCCCACCCGCACCCCCCCCCACCCCAATGAAGGATTGCCTGAGGAGCTCCTCGGCCAGGCAGCTTGGAGACAGGAGGGGAAGGGAAAGGGCTAGAGGTAGGGAGGAGAAGCCAGGGGAGCGCGGTGGGGGTGAGGGTTGCCTTGTACAGATATACTGATGATTTCAGACTAATGTTTGGTTTAAATGTTTTTTATTTAACAAAGCCTTGTTGCACATTGGCTCAGATAGCTGCACCATTACACGCTGGTGATTGCTTAACAACAAAGGTTATAATTAAACTTAACTTCAATCAATTAAACTTCAACTCTCACCAAGGTGATGCCCATCATTGATGTATCACCTGCACACCAGCAGTGTGTCAGCCTTGTAAATAACACCAATGTTCTTTCAGGCAAAGTGATCATTGATGAGCTCCTGACGTAAGGCTCTTGCAACGGACCCTTTCATGCGGTCTACAGGGAGGAGGGGACATGGCTTCAGTGTCAGCCTGATTGTCTGGGCCGATGTCAGCGTCCGCCTTCTTGTCCTCCTCTTTCTCTCTCTGGTGAGGTGGACTGTCAGACTCATCAGGCAATTCTTGTCCCCTCCTGATAGCCAAGTTGTGTAGCATAGAGCACACCACCACGAATTGAGCTACCTGCTCAGGGTGGTACTGGAGCTTGCCTCCTGATGGTCTAGGCATCTAAAGCGCTGCTTCAGCACTCCAATAGTTTTCTCCACGATATTGCAAGTTGCTCTCTGGCTCTCATTTTATCTCCTCTCGGCTTCGGTGTGCATGTCACGCAGGGGGGTCATCAGCCAGGTGGCGAGGCCGTATCCTTTGTCACCAAGCATCCAGGATTGACCTTTTGGCTGACTGTTAAACAAGCAGATACAGTGCTCTCACGCAGGATGTGAGCATCATGGATGCTGCCCGGAAATTGAGCATTCACTGCCAGTATAATTTGCAAGACCATCAGCAGGCCGGGGCCATTGGAGGGAGCAGTGTGCGCTGCCCAGCCCAGAGATCGGCACGGTCCCAGCCTGCAAGACCATCAGCAGACCGGGGCCATTGGAGGGAGCAGCGTGCAGTGGCTTGCCACTGCAGGGAGCAGCGCGTGCTGCTGCAGGAGGGCAATGGCTGCGAAGCCAGGTCGCTGATTGCAGTGCCGGCAGGCACAGCAGGAGGGGGGAAGGAGCAGCAAGGATCTGTAGAGGGAAGTGACCAGGGCCCAAGAAAGGCATGAATCTGGTGCCCAGTAAAGGCGAGGGCCCAGGGGTAGTACGGGCCAGCCCACACTGCGATATGTGTGCGCGTTCAGTCTGTGCAGCAGATCTGGTTTCCAGTTAGTCTTGGGTAATCCTTGCCGCTGGACCAAGACCTAGCTCTGTCAAGCCCGTGTGATGGCTGTGTGCAACGGCCACCACACGTTAAAAAAATCCAAGCACAGGTATCTTCTACCCTTCATGATGTAGTTCGGGATTTGGAATATTAAGTCCTTCATTGAAACACCTGTGCAACTCATCACTTTTTAGCATGGAAGCAAGTCATTCTCACTTTGAGGGACTGCCTATGATGACGATGAATTTTCTGGTGGTCGACAACCAGGTTGTACATTCAGGGAGTAGAATCCCTTGCGGTTCCTGAAAACCTCAGCATCCTGAAAAGATGCCCGCATCGCAATGGGCGTACAGTCTATTGCTCCCTGCACCTTGGGGAAGTTTGCAATTCTGGAGAATCCTAGAGCCCTCTCACTCTGTACCTCCCTGGTCATAGGGAAGCTGATCAAGTCCCTTCTGCGTGTGTACAGGGCTTCAGTGACCTGTCTTATTTTTTCCCGGCGTTAAACACATGGGGAAAGTAACGTCAGCCATAACTTTCCGAGAAATGCCCATCAGTTGCCATTTTGTGCCAAAATTGGTGATGTCTGGGTGTTATACATCATTTCAGCGGTTAAATGGGTGTAAAGTGGGCATTAAGCATGCAAAAAAAATGGAGGTTCTCGCCCATAGTCTTAGAATAAGGGGACACCCATTTAAAACTGAGATGAGGAGAAATTTCTTCTCTCAGAGGATTGTAAATCTGTGGAATTCTCTGCTCCAGAGTGCTGTGGAGGCTGGGTCATTGAATATATTTAAGGCGGAGAGCGACAAATTTTTGAGCGATAAGGGAGTAAAGGGTTATGGGGAGTGGGCAGGAAAGTGGAGCTGAGTCCATGATCAGATCAGAAGTGATCTTATTGAATGGCAGAGCAGGCTCGAGAGGCCAACTCCTACTCCTATTTCTTATGTTCTTAGTAATCTACACGTCTGGGCAATAAATGCTCACCTTACCAGCGACGTCTACATCCCAGGAATGAATTTTTAAAAATCAGTTCCATTGACCTCAGTACAACGGAATATCAAATGGGGTGTGAACCAAGCAGGTGATGGGACAGTGTTACTGACAAGAGGAATTTCGACGCCGAACTCTGGGAGCTCTTAATCAAGAAATGTGATGTGTATTCTAGAGAATGGAGGAACTTGTGATTGTGTGTGTGTGCTTGGATAGATGGATGGGTGTGCGGATGGGTGCAGGAGAAAGTTTAAGAAAGGCATGTAGGTGCAAACAATCCGCACACTGGAGTCATTCATGATGGATAGTAAACACTTGCTTACCTTGATATTCCATCCATTAGCCATGCGAAGACCTGCAAGCAGTGTGTGCTTTATATGAAAATTGAGCTTAATTGACGGAATTGTAACTCCGATTTTCTCACAACTTGCTCACGATGTGCAAGGTCTGGCTGGTGGCAGTGGGCTCGGGGAAAATTGGTTCCATTTTCCCA